>NC_071119.1:2152500-2260000 GCF_024256425.1 Clarias gariepinus
GACATATTGTAAACTTGCTAATTAACGATACATAATAAGAAATCATAAAAAAAAAAAACTTTAAAAAAATCATTAATTAATCTGATATAAATCAATATAAACACAAAGCTATTTTTTATGATTCTGGCTTTCAGCATTAGCAAATACACAAGAAGAACCAAAGAGTCTTTACACTACATTAAAAGAAATTTAAATTAAGAAGCTTAAATGAGGATGTTAATTGATTGGAGTGACAGCACCTGTATAGAATGAATAAAACACCTTAATACAAAACATAACTGCTTTATAAGTGGTCAGAAACTTGTAAATAACTCATGAAAGAATAAAGTTACATTAAAACCAAGCACCCCATTGTTATCTTGTGAAGTTCCCAATAAGTTTGATGTGTCACATGACCCTCTTCCTATTGAAAAAAACAAAAGGTGGATCCAAAATGGCCAACTTCAAAATGGCCACCATGGTCACCACCCATCTTGAAAAGTTTTCCCCCTCACATATACTAATGCGCCACAAACAAGAAGTTAATATCACCAACCATTCCCATTTTATTAATGTGTATCTATATAAATGGCCCACCCTTTAAATGAAAGTGTGCATTTATATGTACTGGAGTATGAGGTAATGGGATGAATTATGTGCCACCTCCAGCTGGATTCTGCTACATGATGGTTTGGTTCACACTGCTCCCGAGCTCCCATTAATCCAGACCCCCTTTGACCTCTGCACCTGTCTGACTCACCCTGGTGCCATCCTGGTTAACTTAGACATCTTCTGTTATACTAAACTTCTAGCATCCTAACAAACAGTATGACTGCAGATAAATACCTGTTATTTATCATCACCCAAATGAGGATGGGTTCCCTATTGGTTCCTCTTAAGGTTTCTTCATATTGTCATCTCAAGGAGATTTTCCTTGCCACCGTCGCCAACATCCTTGGCTTGCTTATCAGGGACATTCTGATCATTATGATATATACACATTTTTACTTGCTCATACACATTTATATAATTTTCTTTTTATTTTGTGAAGCAGGTGTGATGACCATTGTTAAAAGTGTTATATAAATAAAATTGAATTAAATGGCTCATGTTATTGACATGATCTGGCATTGCTAGATTTGTTCGGACAAGGCATGGAATTGCTGGGACAGGGCATGCTATTCTTGAGCCATGATGTCTGAGGCCACCTCACTGACTTCAATTAAGGCAGGTTAAGGCTCAGGGTGAGCAAGGCATGGCTCAGGCTGTGCTGGAGCATGGCTTGGGCAGAGCATGGCACTGCTGGGACAAAACATGGAATTGCTGAAACAGAGAATGTCATTCCTACGACAGCAGTGAATTGCTGGGACAAGTCAAGGCATGACTGAGACAGAACATGGCTTGTTGGGCCAGGTCTTATCATTGCTGGGACATGGACTGGCATTGTTTTAACACATAACAAAATACTGTCCACTGCATTCTCAGGGCTACCTGCCACATCTAGAGTGTAGAGGTCAGGTTTTTCCTTAGGGCTTGTTGGATAGGATTTAATTTAAGGTGTTGTTGTTAGTTTGTTTGTTTAAAGACATGGTATAAATTAATATTAACATAAAACTGTGGCTAGGACTGTGGCTGTTAGCTTTATCATTTAGTAAACCTGAAACATAAACCCAGAGACCCAGTGTCTCACAATTGCACTGCCTATGTATGGTTACTGAAGGCAGTGCCATACTAAAAGTCTGTATAATTGTGGGGGTTCACCACTAGAGGGCACTGTTTTAGGTTTGTAGTTTTTGTTGGTAGACTGAGTGTCCCAGAAGGCAGCTCGGTCAGGTGATGCGGGTGCTCACCTGAACCGAGGTAGCTCATTAGTTACTTTATAAATAGCTGGTTGTTCTGGGAAACTCGGTCTAGCATTAATTTCAGCTCTTTGTGTATTTACCCTCGTGTGTAAGTAACCTCCCTTGGATGTTTAGTTCTTAGTCTATATAAGTACTAACCAGTGCACTACTAACCTGCTTAGATCTTAGTTTGTTCAGTCTCCTAGTATGTTTAGTTCCTAGTCTGTTTAGGTACTAACCTGTTTAGCCACTAACCTTTATAGTTCTTAGTCTGTTTCATACCTAGTCTGCTGTGTACCTAGTCTGTTTGTCTCTTTGGTCTCTGGCTACTAGACTGTTTAGCAATTAGTCTGTTTAGGTCCCATCTGGCTTAGCAGTTAATGTGCATAACAGCTAGTAGACCTAGCCAAGCCTGTCTTGAGTGTGTTTAACCCCTTGTCCTCTAGCCTGTTTGATATGTCTTGTCTTGTCTGGTTTGTATCCCTTGTCTGTATTGTATATTAGTTTGTGTAGTCCCTTGTCTGTGTATGTTTTTGTATGTAAGTATTTTATGAGTTCTGTTTATAGCACGCTCCAAAGTAAAGCCAACTTCCTTTGTTCAGGTTTGGCTTGTAATTAAAAGACCGTTTGCCACCTTATCCCCTCTGCGCCCATGTCTCACCTTCATCATGCCCACAGTCCTACACGAACAGTTTGATGCTGATAATAATAATAATAATAATAATAATAATAAAAGTGTGTATATATATTTTGTAACTAAACACCATACTAGTTTTACTAAACACTATTTGCGAGAGTTTTTTAGTGTAACATAATTTTTGCCATCAATACACTTTAAATAAATTTATTCTTCATCCAAATAAATTGCTAATCTAAACAATTATTAATAAAATTATGATTTATTTGCAAGATTGGCAAGCATATGAAATTATCAAATAAAATCACTCGTCCTTAGCTGCTCTCTCTCTCTCAATTCTGACTGCTGAATACGTGCTGAAGTCAGAAGGCTGAACTCTCTTCTTACTTTCCTTCTTCAGCTTCTTGATGTCCAGTGATGCGTAACAAACCTCACCTTCACCCTACAGAGAATAAAAAGATAAAAGCTAGACCTATGATGTACAGAGAGCAGTATTTACACGTGTGTGTGTGTGTGTGTATGTGTGTACCATGCCACGTCTTTCACACGGTCTCTTGTCACTTCCTTCCTGATCAGGTTTTATATCTGCTGTGGATGAAATTTTACAAAATTTCAGCATGAGATGTTCACACGTCTTTAAAGATTTATTAAAAGGAAAAGTCTGTCACTGCGTTTAACACTGTTATTGATGAAAGCGAGTGTGTGAGTACCTTTAGTGGTGTGTGTGCAGAGGCAGTACACACAGATGGAGGAGAGGGGAGAGGAGAGCACACACAGCACACACACTCAACACCAGCTTCCACTCTGATACACACTGGGTCGGAGTGTTTGGAGAGACAGTAACCCAGGATTCTTCTGAGAAACATACGAAGCATTACATTTTAGGGTATAACAAGTTATTAAAAATGTTAATTATAACTAAATTTAGTAATTATTATTAAATTTTTAACTGGAGTAAAATAAATGTTTTTCCATAATATTATGCACACACACACACTCTAAGAAATATTTTTTTTATCTTAGGCCCCCGTTCAACTGAGCCGAATATTTTCCTGAATATAGGCTAATGCAACTTTTGGGCTCTGTTTGAATTCTAACGCGGTCATCAGCGTCGGTATTGTCAGGAAAAAAATTAGAGCATGATCAAAAATTTCGTCTGCCCCTTCCCGACATTGGCGCATTGTTAATTCCTGCACAGTTATCGATTTCTTATTGATTTTATGCCCATTTATGGAGTCCTTATTGGTTTTTATCACCTCCTTAACTTTTTTGCAGCATTGAGCAGCCAAAAATTCTCTTAATAAATGCAGATGGAAGTAATGACAAAATTAACAAAGTGATATTTTAAGAAAAACAGTCAAGATTAAACACAATTGAAAGATATATTATATGTTGCACAATAAAATACTGTAGTTTTAATCTAAAATGTCTGTGGTTTTATAATTCCTGTTAATCTTCTAATAAAGTCTGATGACAAATTTATCATATAATTTTTATTTCTAAAATATTTAAAATAAATTTTTTGAAAAAAAGACAACATTCAGGGGATAATACATTTGATTAAGAGAGAATACAACAAGACACACGCAATATTATGTGTAATATACAGTATAACAGCTTCTGAATACACTCGCACTGCCAATGCTCAGAATCAAGTCCCAAAATAACAGAAATAGATTTATTTACTAATAATAATAATAATAATTATTATTATTATTATTATTATTATTATAATGAATGAAGAAAGCACAGTCAAAGGAGAATCATTGTTGATAAAAAAGAAAGACAGAAAAGGAGAAGATGAAAAATAAAGATCCCAAATCCTTTAAGTGTCTTCTGAATATTAAAAGTGCCACATGATTAAACTCAATGCAAATATGTTAATGTTACTGTAAATACTGACATGTATTTTGCTATATTGATAATCCTGTATCACTCCTCACAGGTGTAATCACGTGCAGCTTTGCGTGTGACTGTTATAAGTGTTAATATTATTTTTCCTTACTTAGAGAGAACATCGTGAGTGCATCTTTGCCAATCACTTTTATCTTTTTACAAGTGTTTTTGTAAATAAAATTATATTGTATCAGGCTTTTTTTATTGTTCATAATAATTATTAATAATTGCATTATTAATAATACTCATCTTTTCATTTTGCTGTTTGTTTCCAGCATTAAATAATTATTTGAGCACGAATGGCTGGAATGTGATTGTAAATACAATCATATACCAGTGCTTATATTTATTAATGTATTAATTTATACATTTGAATATGTTTACATGTATTTCTCAATATATAAAAATCAGCAATTTCTTATGTATTTATTTTAATATATTAATAAAATATATTATTCTGGATATTGTGAATATATTTTTCCTGTTAATTATTAGTTAGTATCAGTTAGTGTAACAATAAGGAATATTAACATAATGAAATGCTAAAAATTTACCAGTAGATCAAAACACTAAATTATTTAATATATTGACAGTTAGGATATAGAGAAATATATATTATAGTTAGGGCAACACTTGACAAATTAACTAAACTGGTAGAGACTAAAGGACTTTAAAGTCGTTTTTTTGATTGAGAGACGTTGGGAGAGGTCTGTAGCCAATTCGCTTAGTGGAATGGGGTTAAGGGGGGAATTGTAACAGACTTGGATTGAAAAAGCAAAAAAAAAAAAAAAAATTATCCAAAACTATTAGTTTTTTAGCCAAAAAGTACAAAATAAAAAAATTATTAGACAAACTTACTACGTAAAGAGAGTCGGGTGAATCTGTTTCCATAATGATAGACATCAGAGTACAATTGGTCATTAGTCTTAGCGAAATTTTTCTCATGTGTACCACAGTAGTACAGGCCCAGATCTGATTCTGTGATGTTTTTAATCAGCAGATCGTGTGCGCTGTTACAGGCATTCCACACAAACGAGTAGCGTGGGAAAGCACCACGGATAATATCTGCAGTCGATATGACACTAGAACAATTCTGATGTGAGCAGTTTCTAAACCACACTGGATTCAATCCACTTTTCCAAACACAGTCGGAGTAGAGAGTGACGTCGTCTCCTCGTCTGACTCTCATCTCCACTTCTGCTCCAGAGATCCTCTTTTGACTGGAGAACACAACACCTGTAACACCACATCACACTTTACATTACACTGAGGAGGGTGTACAAACTTCTACACAAGCTGACAGTAAGTGTGAAGAGTTTATAAAGTGTGTAAAAGTGAAATGTGACTTACACACGAGAGCGATGAGAGCGACTCTTGATGTCTCCATCTCAGACACTGGTGCTGAGCGGCTCGTGCTGCTGAAGCTCTTTCATGCGCGCGTGTGTTCTTTAATCTGATTGGTCCACCTCAGTGGAACGTTTCTCTCTAACAGCTCATTGGTTGCGTTTAAACTGTGTAAGTTGTATAGACACGCAGGAGACGCACAACGAATGGAACATCTTTTAA
Organism: Clarias gariepinus; assembly: GCF_024256425.1. Classification (NCBI taxonomy): domain Eukaryota; kingdom Metazoa; phylum Chordata; class Actinopteri; order Siluriformes; family Clariidae; genus Clarias; species Clarias gariepinus. Next base: position 2,158,420 of record NC_071119.1, read on the forward strand.
CTGACAGTGTTTGTATATGTCCTTGTTCTCTGTACCCGTGTTAGGACTCAAACTTCACAGTAAATTAATGAGCCATTAACTGATTCCAGATCAGACTGAACAGTGGATGTCATGATTTAAACTCTACAGTATAAAGCTGTTTTTAAAGTCGCGTCATCTGTATTTAACTGATTTTTATTAATTTTAATAAATATTATTTTTTTATTAATTTAGGTCATTGGAAATGTTTGTGTGTGTGTGTGTGTTTTTCTCACAAAGGTGTTTTAGTTCTTTGTGTTCATGAAGTGACCGCTTCTAACCACAAGAACGTTCCATTCTTTGTGTGTGTGTGTGTACAGTATACGTGTGTGTGTGGGTATGCTGAGCTGCAGGGCCTCAATGCGGGTTTCCTGTTTGGCTGCATATACACTCTCAGAGTTTAGTGTGTGTGTGTGTGTGTGTGTGTGTGTGCGAGATCAAAAGAGAGAGAGAGAGACTAAACCATTTGTAATTCAATTATAATTATGCACACCTGCACAAGGGGAGATCACCTATCTAGTGGACTCTGGAGTGAGCAAGGAGCAATAGGAGATTTAGGTGCATGCCACAATTTAATCAAGTTTTATAGTAACCAGAAGATATATGTATCCTGGGGGTTTATAAATCACCTAGCAACATACATTCCATAGCAAACAACAAAAAACACACTACAATAGGTAGTCAACCAGAATGCCCATTACCGCTGTGCTCATCACCACTGCAAAAAGACAGCGGCCAAAATAAATCCCTTTTTCAAAGTTATTGGTAAAAATGTAATTAGAGCTTAAATGATTTAAAAAGTCATAATATGTTGTATACCAGAAATACTACAGTGATCCTGTATTTATGACAAACATGTAAATTTAGAATCAGAGCTATTGACATTTACTGTACAATAATGAGTTACTGTACAATGTCAGTTTACTAGCTGACAATTTTATTTGTCATTTGTCATTTGTTATTTTTATTTAAATAATGTAGAAAGAATGCTTATCTGTGTTTAAATCTGTTTATTGTTATTATTTTAAAAAATGTTACAGTTAAAGACATCAAATTTTAAATATAAAAATAACTGAAAAAATAGACTTTAAGAATAAAACATTAGAATAACTCAAAGAAAACAGTAAAAATGCTCTGTTGTTTTTGTAAACACATTGTTGGGTTGTTCATGCTGGGTCTAAATTCTGGGTTATTTCGGGTACTTTAAACACATTTTTGTGTCAGCCTGCACAATGTTCAAAATATTACTTTTTTGTGCTCTGCACTCATGTAGGCGTCCAACAGCCTCATCTTGAAAAGAACTTCTGATACCTGCCCCTGGCTCTGATGTCTCTGTAGTGGTTAAAACAATATATTTATTTTATTTTAATAAATCTCTGAGCACTAAATGGTATTCTTTGGTATAATACACTTAGTATATAGTATAATAGATTGTATCTGTGTGACACATCCTGTACTCTGCGTTCCAGACTCTTTAGTGCATGCTATATTCACATTTCATACAAATTACATAATCTAAAATTAATTTCCCATTAGTTTATACAGTAGGTGGACAGGCAGTATGCGACTTTTACCGTCGCCGCGCACGGCAACTGCATTTGGGTTTGTGCGTTTGCTGGCTTTTACCGCTGAGTGGCGCTATATAACTACAGACTGACTCCTCAGGCCTTAGTTCATTCTCTCCAAGATTAATGAGTCGCAGCTCGGCTATAGTCGCATGTAGTTGCAGATAAAATCAAGTGAACCATTGTAATCAAACAAATTCATAATCACAGTATTAACATTACAGTACAAATTTAAAATTACAATTATTTTAAAAATATTTTTAGGATTGAATTTAAGCAACGTAAACGTTAACACACTGAGCCTTTAGATTTTATGTGTAATTAGAAAAACTACGTGTGTAGGGTCTTGTTGTAAGGGTCCTCCACTAGAGGTCACTGTTTTTATTTTGTAGTTTTTGTTGGCCGACTCAGTTTCCCAGCAGGCACCTCGGTCAGGTGATGCAGTGCACACCTGAACCGAGGTAGCCATCAACCAATCTATAAATAGCTGTTTAGACTGGGAAACTGGGTCGAGCATTTTTGGTAATACCACTGTCAGTTAGGTGGGCATTTTGGTTTGTTTTGTTATCTGTTTAATTTGTACTTTGATTTTAGTTGTGTTGACGTGGGCTCTCTTATTGGCAATGTCTCTGTGTATGTTTTGTGTGTTTGTGGAGCTGATTCAGTCCTGTCCTCCTGTGTTCTTGTGGTTAGCTAGAGCAGGTAAGCAGTTAGGTGTGTGTGTGGCTAGGAGCATGATTAGCTAAAGTCTATGTTGAGTTAGAGTACAGTTACAGTACTAGCATGCTTCTAGCCATAGCCCCTCTGTGTCTCTAGCTGTCCTGTGTTTCCTACCTCCCTAGTTGCCCAGTGAGCCTAGCCTTTGAGTGTCCCCTAGCCTAGCCTTTGAGTGTCCCCTAGCCTAGCCTTTGAGTGTCCCCTAGCCTAGCCTTTGAGTGTCCCCTAGCCTAGCCTTTGAGTGTCCCCTAGCCTAGCCTTTGAGTGTCCCCTGGCCTAGCCTTTGCGTGTCGCCTGGCCTAGCCACTGGGTATCCCTTGTCCTGTGTTTCCTCTCCCCCTATTGTCCCAAAGCGCCTAGTTTTAGAGTGCTGTCCCTCCTGACTGGGGAGTAACGACTAGCTTGTGAGTGCCGCCTCGCTTAGTCTTGGAGGGCTGCCTCGCCTAGCCACTGGGTATCCTTTGTCTGTGTTTCTGTGCCCCTATTCCCTAGTGTGTTTAAGCTATTAGGTAAGTATAGCTTAGTGCATGTTGGGGCTAAAGACATGCTTAGCTAGGTGTATGTGTAGCTGACTGCCATGGTTAAGCTTAGCTTAACCATGTTTATTTGCCTGCTCCTTCCGCCCACGGCGTTCAACACCTGCCACAACACCCCGATCATGACAGAATGCTCGACCCACCAAGGCATAGCAGAGGGGGCTGGGACTTTAAAGCTGCAGCACGCCGAGCGCCTCACGGGGAGGCCACCGCTGCAGCACGCCGAGCGCCTCACGGGGAGGCCACCGCTGCAGCACGCCGAGCGCCTCACGGGGAGGCCACCGCTGCAGCACGCCGAGCGCCTCACGGGGAGGCCACCGCTGCAGCACGCCGAGCGCCTCACGGGGAGGCCACCGCTGCAGCACGCCGAGCGCCTCACGGGGAGGCCACCGCTGCAGCACGCCGAGCGCCTCACGGGGAGGCCACCGCTGCAGCACGCCGAGCGCCTCACGGGGAGGCCACCGCTGCAGCCGCCGAGCGCCTCGAGGAGGTCCCAGAAACACCAGCAGGCCTCATGTGGAGGCCCCCACCTTCGTCCAGTAGCCCTTATTCAAGGCTCACCGCCTTCGGAGCGACACCCCAGCACAGCGTCCAGCACCCGGCTTCGAGGTCGGGCACCCACCGCTGCACGGCGGAGGAAAAGCCAGTACTGCATCGGCCGCCCGGATTGGGGGACAACACAGCACTGTCTTCAGGGGCTCTACTTCTCAGAGCAATACAGTGCTGCCCCCTCCGCCCGGCCTACAACAGCGATCCGGTGCTGCCTCCGCCACACAGTTGACTACGGGAGCTAGCCCGTCGGGGTCGGGTGAAGGGACACCAGGGAAGTGCCTTGGGACCACCAATAGCGCTCCGGAGGAGCGGTTTAAGGGGGGGGGGGGTACTGTAAGGGTCCTCCACTAGAGGTCACTGTTTTTATTTTGTAGTTTTTGTTGGCCGACTCAGTTTCCCAGCAGGCACCTCGGTCAGGTGATGCAGTGCACACCTGAACCGAGGTAGCCATCAACCAATCTATAAATAGCTGTTTAGACTGGGAAACTGGGTCGAGCATTTTTGGTAATACCACTGTCAGTTAGGTGGGCATTTTGGTTTGTTTTGTTATCTGTTTAATTTGTACTTTGATTTTAGTTGTGTTGACGTGGGCTCTCTTATTGGCAATGTCTCTGTGTATGTTTTGTGTGTGTGTTTGTGGAGCTGATTCAGTCCTGTCCTCCTGTGTTCTTGTGGTTAGCTAGAGCAGGTAAGCAGTTAGGTGTGTGTGTGTGGCTAGGAGCATGATTAGCTAAAGTCTATGTTGAGTTAGAGTACAGTTACAGTACTAGCATGCTTCTAGCCATAGCCCCTCTGTGTCTCTAGCTGTCCTGTGTTTCCTACCTCCCTAGTTGCCCAGTGAGCCTAGCCTTTGAGTGTCGCCTGGCCTAGCCTTTGAGTGTCGCCTGGCCTAGCCTTTGAGTGTCGCCTGGCCTAGCCTTTGCGTGTCGCCTGGCCTAGCCTTTGAGTGTCGCCTGGCCTAGCCTTTGCGTGTCGCCTGGCCTAGCCTTTGCGTGTCGCCTGGCCTAGCCACTGGGTATCCCTTGTCCTGTGTTTCCTCTCCCCCTATTGTCCCAGTGCGCCTAGTTTTAGAGTGCTGTCCCTCCTGACTGGGGAGTAACGACTAGCTTGTGAGTGCCGCCTCGCTTAGTCTTGGAGGGCTGCCTCGCCTAGCCACTGGGTATCCTTTGTCTGTGTTTCTGTGCCCCTATTCCCTAGTGTGTTTAAGCTATTAGGTAAGTATAGCTTAGTGCATGTTGGGGCTAAAGACATGCTTAGCTAGGTGTATGTGTAGCTGACTGCCATGGTTAAGCTTAGCTTAACCATGTTTAGCTAAAAGCCATGCCTAGCTGATTGCCATGTCTTTAGCCCTCGTCCAGTCCCTCTCTTGGTCTCTCGTCTCTAGTGTCTCCCGTTCTCTCTAGTGTCTCCCGTTCTCTCTAGTGTCTAGTTTCAGCTCCACGCCTCGTTTATGTCCTTTTATGTTTGTCCCCCTGCCTGTGTCTCGTCACAGGACGTGTTTTGTGTCTCCCTTTGCCTGTGTCTCGCCACAGGGCGTGTTACGTGTCTCCCTTTGCCTGTGTCTCGCCAAAGGGGCGTGTTACGTGTTTCCCTTTGCCTGTGTCTCGCCAAAGGGGCGTGTTACGTGTCTCCCTTTGCCTGTGTCTCGCCACAGGGCGTGTTACGTGTCTCCCTTTGCCTGTGTCTCGCCACAGGGCGTGTGTTTGTTCCCCTGTCTGTGTCTTGCCAGAGAGCCCCTGGTAGCCCAAAGTTAAGTATGTTTGAGTTTGTTTGTTCCTTTGTTTGTATCTTTATTTATACTTTGTGTTTACTCATTATTAAAAAGACTCTTTTTTGGTTACACCACCCCTTTGCCTCTATGCCTGCTCCTTCCGCCCACGGCGATCAACACCTGCCACAACACCCCGATCATGACACTTGTGTCATCTTTTATTTTGTGTTCTTTAAATTTGTAGTAGATTTATTACCTGAAATAAATGAAACTAAACGACCATAAAATTAAAACTGTCAGATTAATGTGTGAAAACTATATAGTAAAACTATATAAGCTACACAGCCTTTATAAGACTCTAATTTTATTTAGGTGCGCTCACAATGACGAAAAAACTTTATGATTTTGTTAAATAAAGAAAGTAAACAGGGAGCGCTATTCTGTATTGTTTTCAGTGAACTTGAGCGCGTCAGAAGCAGGATCACATACACATACATACACACACACACATACATACACACACACATACAGGTACGTCTGTATAAATAAATTGTTTAAATGTATGTATCTCATTGCTGTGCTGTTTGGGGAGGGACGTGCTAATGACTATTTGGTCTGCTGTGTGTGTGTGTGTGTGTGTGAGAGAGAGAGTGAGTGTGTGTTTGTGTGTGTAAACTTATCAATGAATTATTAAAATGGCCAGTCAGTTTCCTTGCTGTTTTCCCCGACGCATCCATAATCATTAGTCTAGTTCTGCCAGTGCGGTGTTTCTTATCCCCACCCCGTAAAAACGTCGTATTCAGACGCTCGCCAGCGAGAGGTTGTGCGCGCGCGGTCCACTACAAAGCAAACATATGTTAATATATAATAAAGCAGCTCACACCGGCGTGTGTTTTGCACAGCTCCGCAACGACAGCGCTTATTTAACACGTATAGATGTGTGTTTGTCGTATTTCTGGGAAAGATAAATCTCTTATAAATCTCTCAATTCAACAGGAAAGAGCGCACGCGCGCCATGTTCTCTTTGCTGTTTGAGTTCAGCTTCGTGTAGATTCATGCCACAAGTCATTTTATCATACAAACATTATTACGTTGTGCTCGGACCATAAGCGTCTGTGGATTGCAAAATTGACGTTTTTTAATCACTGGAATGGAAGAGATAGAAAGTTTCCTTATCATAACAAGCCTTATATTGTTTTATATAGTTTCTCCAAATGTGTAAAGGTGAGAACAGCTGATTCACACCTGGGGAGGGTGATTTGTTTGCATTTGAATGTGTCTGCTGTGTGTGAGTGTGTGTGTGAGAGAGAGAAAGGTGTCAAAAGGGTCTTACATACTCATGAAAAGTCGTGGATTATTCACTGAAACATACTGTAGGCTTTGCTGAAAAACGTTAGGCACGTCAGTCACTTTACCCCAAATAAAAATCTAAGTGGCTCTGGATAAGAGCGTCTACCAAATGGCTAAATGTAAAAGGAGGTAAAATGAATAAACCGAGATGCGTGTTTCTTAGCCCGAATACAGCGTATTCAGAGAAAAGCACCCCTGCGAGAGGTTGTGCTCGGACCACTCAGCTCCTGCAGATTCTAAAATTGAAATTGTTACCGTTTTTTAAACGCTGGAATGGAAGAGATAGAAAGTTTACTCATTATAACATGCCTTGTATTGTTTTTAATCACTCTATACACAACCCGTAATTTTTATCTATTTTAGAGATGGGAAATACAAATGGAATATTTTTTGTTATTTTCATTTTCTATAAAATATTAACTTTCAATATTTTATTTAAAAAATACAAGAAAATTATTGTGTATAGAGTGATTACAACCAATACAATTTATGTTCTGATAAGAAAATCTTCATTTTTCTATTCCAGTAAAACAGTAATAATGTCAATTTTAGAATCTAGAACAAATTTAAAAAGAGATTTTTATGTGTAATTAGAAAAGCTGGGTCTTGTGTAGGGTCTTGTGTCATCTTATATTTTGTGTTCTTTAAATTTGTAGTAGATTTATTAACTGAAATAAATGAAAATAAACGACCATAAAATTAAAACATTGTCAGATTAATGTGCAAAAACTATATAGTAAAACTATATAAGCTACATAGCCTTTATAAGACTCTAATTTTATTTAGGTGCGCTCACAATGACGAAAATGATTGTGTATAGAGTAATCACAACCAATACAATTTATGTTATGATAAAGAAAATCTCCATTTCTTCTATTCCAGTAAAACAGTAATAATGTCAATTTTAGAATCTAAAATCCAGAAGATAAAATTAGCAGAAATTTAAAAAGGTGCCTGAATCACTGCAGGTCTTCAAAATCCAGGTCTTAAAGTGTGGAGGGGTGCATTTCATTTATCTAAATGTATAGGTGAGAACAGCTGATTCACACCTGGGGAGGGTGAACAATTTGCATTTGAACGTTGCCTGCCATTGTTAAGCACACACAGTAACACTAACATCCCAGGACAAATAGGAATAAGAGCCCCTGATTAAACGGCATAGATATTATTAAATATTACAACAAAATTCCTCCGCGCTCGGGAAAACTTTATGCGTGGGAGAGGAGGAGATAAACAACAATGGCCCACGTTTAGCGTGTCAGAAAATGAACCGAAACTCTGTGTATACGTGAATTATTAAAATGGTCAGGGTGAGTCTCCTTGCTGTTTTTCCCCCAACGCATTTTTTTTACTTTATGCCTGCAGCTGAGCGCTGAGTAGATTACGAAGTTAAAGACGTGGATCACGATATGTCACAGCGTGCGCCTATGATGGGCGTGCGCCCAAATATACTATCGCTTCTCGCTCACTCCGTACGCTCCCTAGATAGGCGGCAGGTATGTAAAGGGACGGAGCTGCCTATTTGGGCCGGCTGGCGATAATTAACCTTAAGATCTCAGGCTCCGCATTATAAAGGCAAGGCGCGGAGTTGAGTCCGGGAAGTACGTGATGCGGTGGAGCAGGACAGAGTGGCATGCGAGGGCAATGTGACGCGGTCCAGGGACTTCAAACAGGACACTGGAAGTCCGCCCTTTGATCCTCGCGCTCTCGCGGCGCCTTCACTCCGTGCAGGCGCGCTGCCTCTGCGTGCTCCGTTCTGCCACTCTCTGCCAGAGAATAAAGAATAAACCAGTTGTTGGGTCAAAATAACCCAACCAGGTGTTCATTTGTAAATGACTCACTACATCTGACCCAACATGAGCAACACAACAATGTGTTTAAAGTACCCGAAATAACCCAGAATTTTGACCCAGCATAAACCACCCAACGATGTGTTTACAGAAACAACACAGCATTTTTAGTGCATTTTTTTTTGAGTTATTGTAATGTTTTATTCTGAAAGTCTATTTTACCAGTTATTTCTATATTTAAAGTTTGATGTATTTTTGAATTTATTTTTTAACATAACAATAAACAGTTACAAACAGGAATAGGCTATATAACAGTTCATTCTTTGTACAAATAAAATTATCAGCTAGTGAACTTGATCGTCTGTCAAAACAACATTTAACCAATGTTTGTTTTTTGACTCATTATTATACAATAAATATCAATATATCTGGTTCAGATTTTTCATTTTTGTTGTATAAAATTCTCAGATGTGGAAATTACAATCACTGTAGTATTTCTTCTATACAACATATTGTTAAGACTTTTTTATTGACTTAATTATATTTTAAACTGCGTAGAGTAAAAAATGTCACTTTGCGCCACCTGGCGGTCATTTCACGAATGACTTTAAAATGCAACTGATTTATTTTGGCTGCTGCCGTTTTCCGACGGCGGTGAGTGCGACGGTAATAGGCATTCTGGTTGTCCACCTACTGTATAAAAGCAGACATTTTATATAAAAGGTTCATTTTCTGAAGCACTCAAGTTTATCCAAAACACTACAGAAAAGCACACCTTATTTTACGTTTTGTCATCATTATGAGTGCACTTAAATAAAAGTCTTATAAAGGCTATATAACTTTATATATATATATATATATATATATATATATATATATATATATATATTGTTTTTGCACATTAATCTGACAATAAGTGTTTGTAATTTTAGCACTGTGATTATGAATTCGTTTAATTTAAATGTTTCACTTGTATTTATGAGCCTAGAGGTCAAAGATCAACCAGTGCAGGTGCAACACTATGATGAATCATGCATCACATAACGCCTCCTTCTCAGACACAGGAAGCTCAGTGAGTGAACTTCAGATCACTTCCTGTGCTTTGGTTGTATCAACAGTTTCGTTGGAGCAGAGAAACTGAGAATGATTACACACACACACACACACACACACACACATTATAAAAAATGGAAAGTTCTTGTGGTAAGAAGTGATCTTAGTGACCTTAGTGTGAAACACACACACACACACACAGTGATCTCTCAGACCCTGCAGCTAAAGCTACTTCCTGTGTATCTTTAGTTACTGATCTAACATCAAATTTACATTGTAGAAGTCACATGATCAAAGCCATAAATAAAAGAGAGACTGATCTTGGATCAGCTGAAACACACTAAATTTAAGGACAGTAATCACCTACAGGATTCAGGATTAAAGATTTAAAATTCAAAGAACTTTTATTAATCCCAGAGGGAAATTGCTGTTGGTTATACAGTTGCTCTGATTAATTTACCAGAAAGCAAGGAAAAGTTATATATATATATATATATATATATATTAGACAGGAAAATAACAAAAAAAATTGAAGAAAAATAACAATAAACAGAAGTAAAAGTAAAACAGAATAGAATTTACTATGGCACATAATTAAGTTACATATTGCACTAGAACTGTAGTGTAAGTGAAAAGAAGTATTGCACACGTGTTGTATAATCAGATATTGCACTTAGAACATTGAGTTGTGTGAACATAAGTGTCAAAGTGTTATCAACCAGTAACTACTGACAGTCCCTGTCAAAATGCTACAGAGAAGAGTTATATAATTTTATGGCCATAGGGAGAAAAGATCTCCTGTGGCGCTCCGTAGAACACCTGGTCATAATTAGTCTCTGGCTGAAGTTGCTCCTCTGGTCGGTGAGAACTCTGTATAGCAGGTGAGAAGGATTGTTCAAGATTGTGCGTATTTTGGACAGGATCCTCCTCCTTGCCACGACATCAACAGAGTCCAGATCCAAACCGAGGACAGATCCGGCCCTTCTAATGACCTTGTCCAGTCTGTCTCTGTCTGCCGCTTTTATGTTACAGCCCCAGCAGACCACAGCAAAGAAGACAACACTCACCACTACAGATTTGTAAAACATCCAAAGAATGGTATTACAGATGTTGAAAGACCTGAGCCTTGTGTTAACTGACCAGTCCAGTTTGTTATCCAGATGCACTCCTAGGTATTTGTATTCAGAGACGATGTCCACTGTCTCTTCCTGAACAGGTAAAGAAGTCACGGGGGTTCCACCTTTCCCAAAGTCGACCACCAACTCAACAATGTTGAGTTGAAGGTGGTTGCGCTCACACCAGAAAACCAAGTCATCCACCACAGACTGGTACTCGGAGATGTCATCATCCTTAAGAGTCGTCAGAGAACTTCTGTATTTTTCACTGCTTATATTTTTTGCCGTAGTTTAATTTGGTTTTATGTGATTGCATGTGTTATTTGTGTGTGTATGTATGTGTAAGAGAGAGCACTGTTTTATTGGACTTGGCTGTTTTGTAATGCTCAGCAAAATAAACACTGTCTATGGTCAATTGACTCCAAGAACTACCTGGACTCCATATTTACATCAATTAACATCAACTGTTATAGCTGAACTGCCTACCACCTAACACACAGTATGAATGCAGATCAATCCCTGCTCTCTGTTTCACCCAGATGAGGATGGGTTTCTTGTTGAGTCTGGTTCCTTTCAAGGTTTCTTCCTATTACCATCTCAGGGAGCTTTTCCTTGCCACTGTCGCCCTAGGCTTGCTCACCAGGGACAATCTGCCATCTTGATTCATGCACACTTACATTCCATACAGACCCTGTATGACTATACCTATACAGACCCTATATATAAGACCCTATACAGACTTAAATTTTTTTGTATTGTGTAAAGCTGCTTTGCGACAATGACAATTGTTAAAAGCGCTATACAAATAAAATTGAATTGAATATGGTTCGAATATACTGTGAATGTCTCAAAGTCATGATGTATAAGAGACAAGTCTCTTCAGAAACTTCTGCACTAATGTTATGTAATGCAAAATAAACACTGTCTACGGTTCGAATATACTGTGAACGTCTCAAAGTCACGTCTCTAGATCCTTCTGCACTAATGTTATCGTAGTGTAAATTATTAACGTATTAATGTATTTCACTTGAGGACAAAATAGACCATGTGTATGATTAGTATTTCTTTTGAACAGCTGGGTTCATATAGTTTAATCAGCTATTTACAAGACAACGTTGACGCACTAACGGCTAAAGTGCCACAAGTGTGTGTGTGTGTGTGTGTGCTCCTGCATTCGTCAGGTTTGTCTGAGCTGGCTTTAACAGAAACATTTTCATGCCGGTCGAAAAAACCCATCTTAGCACCATCTAACAGTCAGTAGTGGGCGGAAGTCAGTACCTTCTCCATTGAGGTTTCTCACCTTACCTTTGTCACATTCCACTCCTCCTAAAAGCGTCTTTGTTCTTTTAATGAAGTTCTTAAAACCCAAAGCATTTTTTTAACTAAGAAAAAAATAAATATGGGCCACTTAAGCACAAAATGGCACAGACGCAAATGATTAAGTGTTTAATAATTGTTGTCATTTTCTCAAACATTTGACATTTATAAAGATTCAGACTCAAAACACACACACACACACACACCCTGAAGAAATGCGCATTCACACCTCTGACCGTCTTTTGTCTTGTAAATGAGTATCCTCATTCACCTTCAATCCCCCCAGCGCACACACTCTTTGTCTGTACACTGTAGATATGTTTGTTAGGGCACTTAGTTATACACAGTACTTTAATGTATGGAACACTGAACAACTTCCTGGTTTGTTTTATTTTAAATATTGGTTATTACCTTATTCAGCAAAATTAACAATGCTATCACTTTTATAAAATAAAACATCACTTACCCACTTCTGCAGCGCAAGAGAGAGAAAAATTGTTGACTTAGTTGTGATCATGTGACGCTCGGCATAAAAACAAGAAGCACATGCGTGATACATGATACTCGGTACTCGTAAACCAAGACCTGCTCGTTTTTCAAGTCAAGATTTATTAAACATCTTTGCAGAAAATCTTGCGGAACATTTGCAAACTGCGTTATTCGCAATCCAAGGTTTCACTGTGTTTGCATGAATTAAATATATACTTTTATATCTGGACTTTATATCATAGGTAACACTAACTTATAGCCAGAAAACTCTCAAGAAAACTTTATGCATTCGTTGAGCGCTGATTAGACTACGTAGGAAATTTAAAGAGGCTAAAGAGGAGGATCACAGCTCAACTTCCCGGAGCCCAAACCCCATTTAAATTAAATAAAAAAATATGTAAGTAAAAAACAATAGCAACAATACAGATATAACAATTAACAATAGAGTAAATCATTCAGTAACAAGCCTGTAAGTTTCCATGTAAAACAGGTACATTAATAATTAGTACATTGTATAAATTGATATGATGAGCTATTGATCAGTTATTTATGTAAACGACTCAGTTCAGATGTAAATAAATGCTCATTGCTGCGGTGCTTGGGAGAGGGACGGTCTGCTAAATAAAGTTAGGCACATCAGTCACTTTACCCCAAATAAAAGGTCCTTCTGAGTTTTTAGTAATATAGTTGTAAAATAACAGATGTGCAATCGGTGCGCACTGAATACTAAACCTAAACTAGGCACGAGAATTAATAAACCGAGATGCACGTTTCTTAGCCCCATTCCAGTTTGTCTTTTTTTCATAAAATAAAAATTTTAATATTTTTTAAATACAATTATTGTGTATAGAGTGATTAAAAACAATGCAATTTATATTATCATAAGGAAAATCTTAATTTCTTCCATTCCGGGGATTAAAAACGGTAACAATGTCAATTTTAGAATCTAGAATCCAGAAGCACTGCAGGCCTTCAGAAGAGCCTCAGATCCAAGAGGTTTTTAAAGTGGGGAGGGGTGCATTTCAGTTTCTCTAAATGTATAGGCTGTATAACAGCTGATTCACACCTAGGAAGGGTGAATAATTTGCATTTGAATGTGTCTGACATTGTAAAGTGCATACACTAAAACAACAACAACCCAGGATAAATAGAAGTAAGAGGCCCTGATTATAATGTAATATTATTTAGTACAACAAAATTCCCCCCGCGCTCCAGAAATCTTCATGCGTGCGGTTAAGCGCTAATTAGACTATGTAGGAAATTAAAAGGAGGATGTAAACAACAATAGCCCATGTTTAGAAAAGCATTTTTATTTAGACTATAAAAAATAATCCTGTATCTATTTTTAGGCTTGCCAGCTGCCACTTTTTTGTTAAAAGTTTTCAATACAAATCTTATAATGCCCACATAACATTAAACATTCCCCTTTTTAATATTTTAACTATTTAATCCATTAAACTATTTTACTATTTTAGCTATTACTGTTTCATTTACTTAAAAATAAAATTAAAACAAGAACAATAAACTTTTAAAAATATTGTCGATTACATTTAGGCTGAAAAAACTGTTGTCCTCAAAAATTTAACAGATGAGGACTTATGTCCATCAATCTGATATACAGTATGCTGGACAAACTCCCAGGTAGGAAGACACTGCTTTGTGTAGTTCAAAGAACTAGGACAAGAATTTTTTTGTCCAAGATGGCATCGGTGAGGTCGGCTGCCGTCACGACTGCTCCAACCACCTTTTCTTTGTTTTTGTTATTTAAGTTAGTTTTTAGCATTTTAAAATCAGTCAAATCACCACCATTAAGTACCTTAGGTATGATAGAGACACTCTTGTTTTTATTGGTATACAATGTACTCACAATTTGAAGTTTTTAACTTCGGATCCGAGCTGGCTGAGTGAGATCCTGGCAGAGGAAGAACAAAGGACGTGACGAGAAGCGGCGGGCCCGAGGGAAACGAGCGGGCGTCAGGAACAGGCTAAGAGCCCGTGCACACCGCACACCTCTGCCTAGCATCCTGCTCGCCAACGTCCAGTCACTGGAGAACAAGCTCGATGACCTCAGGACCAGAGTAAAGTTCCAGAGCGACATTCGGGACTGGAATCTTCTCTGCTTCACTAAGACATGGCTGAACCCATGGCTGCACGCCATCCAGTCAGCCGAGTTCTTTTCGGTTCACCGCATGGACAGGACACGGGACTCGGGGAAGTCAAGGGGAGGCGGCGTGTGTTTAATGGTGAACAGTAGCTGGTGCAACAGTGCGAGCGTTGTTCCTCTTACATGCTCCTGCACACCCAACCTGGAACTACTGTCCATCATGTGTTGTTCTTTATCTACCTCGGGAGTTCACATCGGTCATAATCAGCGCAGTTTATATTCCACCACAAGAGGACACGGACACCGCTTTATGCGAGCTGCATGAGGCACTCACACAGCACCAGACCGGGACGCAGCGTCAAACTTTCACCAGCATATCACCTGCCCCACCAGGGGCGAAAGGACACTGGACCACTGCTACACTACAGTCAAGGATGGCTACAAGACAAAATCTCGTCCACCGTTTGGTAAATCTGACCATGCCACCATCTTCCTCATGCCAAAATACAAACAAAGGCTGAAACAGGAAAATCCGGTTCAGAGGGAGGTTGCGTGCTGGATGGACCAATCGGTGGCCCACTTTAAGTACAGGACGTACTTGAAGACGCAGACTGGGACGTGTTCAGAAACAGCTCCAATAATGACATCAGCGTGTTTACGGAAGCGGTTGTGGGATTCATTGGGAAACTAGCGGATAATACTGTGTAGAAAAAGACTATCAGAACATTTTCCAATCAGAAGCCTATAACGCAGGACTGGTGTCGGGGGACATGGACCCGTACAAGGCTGCGTCATATAACATCCGGTGAAAGAGGCAAAGCAGCACTACGGGAGGAAACTAGAGTCACAACTCCAACAGAGTGACTCTAGGAGCCTGTGGCAGGGACTAAGGACAATAACAGACTATAAAACACCAACAACTGGTATAATGAACGCGGACGTAACTCTGGCAGACGAGCTGAACACTTTCTATGCTCGCTTCGAGGCTGCAGCTAAAGACGCTAGCGATGCTAATGCTAGCGGGGCTAATGCTAGCGGCACTAACAGCTGCAGACAGGAAGACACTGCCAACATCGGAAGCACGTTCATTATCTCCGAGCATGACGTGAGGAGAGCCTTCAAGAGAGTGAACACCAGGAAAGCAGCAGGACCAGACGGCATCTCAGGTCGTATCCTCAGAGCCTGCGCAGACCAGCTAGCACCTGTGTTCACTGAGATATTCAGCCTCTGTTTATATCAGTCGGTGATCCCCAAATGCTTTAAAGAGTCTGTCATTGTTCCTGTCCCGAAGAAACCTCATCCTGCTCAAGTACATCAAGAACATCATCCTCAAGCAGCAAGTATTCTCTGTCAAACCCCATGAGATACAGCGGAGGAAGACTCACAACATCAAAGACGTCAGAAAGTCAAACAAGCCAGTTCCAGCATTTCCCGGCGGTACAAAGCGCAGGTACTACCAGGCGAACTGGTTTGGCCCTACGACGCTCTTACTCTCCTCTGCACCTCAAAGTTTCTCTGCTACACCAGCGCCCAAGTGGAGGGAACCAGCAACAATTAAAAATTATAAGAAGGGCCAATAAATTACACAGTCATAGGGCAACCCCCGCATAACCTGTAATATAATGTGTTTTTTTGTGATGTGTTAAGACAAACCTCTCCTCATACACCGGAAGCTGGGGGGGGGGCGGGGGGTCTATGTAGCCACATAAGGGGCATTTTTATTTTAATGTAAATAAGTCGGCATTAAGTAAAGAAAGCTGCAGCATTTAATAATTATGTTCCGAATGGTTTACTTGAGCCTATGTATTATGTGTATTGGTTCCCGCTCCTACTCTCGCGAGACTACAATGCCGGTTAGCACAGGAAGAAAGTGACGCACGTGGTCACATGACCCGGAAATAAAAGCCGGCCCGGCAAAGCACTCGAGGAGGGAGTAAGGAGTTACAGCACGCTGTTTCATATTGGGTATATCGGAGGTTTTAAGGAGACCAAATAAGACTATGCCTTGTGGGATTTCCACTTGATTTAGATTACTGCCGTCTACACTGCTTCTTTACGGTTCTCACTCTCCGTCATCGGCCTCCTGGTGGTTTCCCATCATTTCCGTTGAGACCGATCCATATCCTTTATTCACACATATAATAACCTGGACTTTAGACATTTTACACATCCACTTACACTCCATTTTTCATTGTATATATTTTGTAAATATTATTGTCTTTGTCGTTTTTCTTGCTTGGTGCACCTTTTTGTTTCCCTTTTTGTATAATACACTTTTGGTTTGGTTGAATTGGTCTTGTGTGTATCATTCTTGCTCACTGGTTTTTAAAGCACTCAGGCACAAAGATAAAGAGCTCTCCTTTAGTGTAACTTTGGATAAATATAGTTTTATCTGAACGTTACAACTGAATATCCGCCAGATGGCGCATGAAGGGACTTTATCTAAAAGCCGGACCAAGTACAATGATGAATTGTGTAAACTGTAATTAGTTAGCCTAAAACAATATTTTATCCAATGCTGAAGCAAACATGATTTATTTTTGTTTTACAGTAGATCTTTCATGATGTGTGTATATGTGCTTCATATTATTTTCATAATGATGAAATGAGATGCCCAAATTCGTGCTTTAAAATTCATAGTAAGTTTCTTATACTGTATAGTTTTTGTAATATCTTACAAGGGACAAATCAATGAAAGACATGGCAATGCCTCGGTTTAAATGACATTGAAATTAATTTAATTTTCTGATAGTAGGGTATCTGATAGTATTAACTATACGAATGTCCTGATTCGTGAATTTGCCAACATATCTTATTTAAAACGTAAAAATGTGTTGCCATCATCAGAAGAATAAATAATTTATAAAAAGTATTTGTGGCTATGTATGTAACAACGCGGCTGAACACTGTTGAAGCAAACATAAATTATATTTTGTTTTACAATTTCATAATGAACGTGTGTATATGTGCTTCATATTATTTTCATAATGATGAAATGAGATGCCCAAATTTGTGCTTTGAAATTCATAGTAAGTTTATATTAGTTTTTGTAATGTCTTAACAGGGACAAAACAATTAAAAAGATGGCATTGCCTCGATTTAAATGGTCTTAAGTTAAATTAATTTAATTACCTGATAGTAGGCTACCTTATAATCTGATAGTGTTAACTATGCGAATGTTCTGATTCGTGAATATGCCAACATATCTTATAAATAAATAAAGCTGTCCATCGTGGTGCGGAAAACCCTTGGCTCGTACTTCCACTTTACAAAGGGCAGCGTTTTGTTTAAAAGGCTGCTAATCACGCACAATTTATTGATACAAATGCAGACATTCTCGGCCAGAAATGCACCAAAGACAAATACATGTACAGTACTGTATATAGGCTACTCGCGTTGTTTTCGTGCGGAGAGATTGTGTGTGCGTGCACAGAGAGTTTCTGTTTATAAGTGTATGTGGATAAGTTGATAAGTGTATGTTGTCAAAGTATTTGTGGACATATAATTAGAAGAAAATTGTAAATTAAGGATGTCTTGAAACATAATGCAGTAACTCTATTTATTCTATATTTATTTACTCTATAGATTTTAAGTAAATTTTATTGTTCCAATATTAAGTAAAACTCAGCTGTAATTGTCAGGTAAAATCTACTTAACAATTAAATTTACAATAAAAGAAATCAAGTAAAAGTTACATAATTATATTTAATGCACAAGTTAGATTTATTTAAAATAATCAAGTAAAGTTAATTTATTGTTGCATTAGGAGGAACCTTGATTTTATGAAATTATTAAGTAAATCTTACTATCATTTTGTTTTGTGAGATTTTCCCTTACTTGGTTCTATCAATTTATATTACTCCCTATAATAATGTAAACATTGGTAATTTATGTTTTGGAAAGAAAAAATAACATTCACAGTCTCGATACAGGTTCTTTTTAATAAAAGTGCATTCAGCTAAATTTTGCATCCATAGGAACAACTGTATGGCACCAGGGCCTGAAATACTTGTTTAAAAAAATTTGTAAAATAATGATAATAATAAATAAATAAATAAATAAAATACAGCATTCATTTGGAAATAAAATACAGAAGAAAATTCATTAAACTGTAGAATAAACTTTAAAACTTAATAGCCCTCTGAAGCAGTGAAGTTGCAACATTCAAATCAGCACTCTGGACTAGTGCACTTAAAAGTATGCCATTAAAACCTTAACGCATTAAAAGATTTTAAGCTAAACGTAAACACTGAACATGTAAGGACTTTAAGTCAAGCCATATCTAATTTTTTAAGATGATAACTTCATCTTTAAAGCTTGCACTTTTGGTGATAGCTTAATCCCATCAAGTTCTAAAAGAACTTTCTGAAATAGCACAAATGTGTAGCGCTATGCTCGGGCGTATGCAAGGTTAAGGGCATAAATCATTCCCATAAGCAGTAAACATGCCTTTGCAGTATTTACATTCTTGCAAAATTTCCTTTCCTTCAAGGATTATGGTTACACCAACCGGTTTTTCCACTTTGACAGCACGGACGACAAGGATTTTAAGAATGTGCAAACTGACATTACTTCGTCTGTCCTCCTGCATAAAAGTTACAAGAAAATAAATAAAGAATTATTTTGAGAAACAGAAAAATATCAGAATTGCTTCAATAACCAGTGTTGACTTCATTATCACAGAGAAAATAATAATAATAAAAATAATTGATGATAAAAATGACCATCATTTCCTATACAGATTTTTAAACTTACGTTAAATTGCTTTAGCGATAATCTTGCATCAGTAAAACATTGTAAAACATGGCATGAGATGGCTACACTCCATAGATTACTCTGCACCTTTACAGTATCAGGAAATCCTATGATGAATGCTGAGTTTGTATTTAAAGGGTTAGACCAAACATCAAAATTCTTTTAAAAATTACTCAGATTTATGTATTCATTTGGTATATGCTTTTGTCTAATGCAGCAAACACTGTATTCAAGGTACAAGTTTTTATTTACAAGTACTTGTTTTTCCTTGGAATCAAACCCATGACCTTGGCAGCACCATGCTCTACTGTTTAAGCTAGATGATAATTATATTATTTTAACATTAGTATTTTCATCCTTAATATTTTAACATTAGTAAATACTGTAGTACTACACTGTAAAAAGTGGGACTGGGCTTAAATAACAATTGATAAATTAATATTAGTGACAAGTGCATAATAAAATTTACAAACTGCCTTCTGGAGTCAAATTAAGCTGATTTAAGACAAAATGGGGGAATTTTAATTATATAATTATTTTCTTCCCATGTCACAACTGAAGAAATTTTGTAAATTTTACTCATTTAAAAAGATTAAATTCTACTGCCATGCAATTTCCGTAAAGGTAAAATTGTTTTCTTTAAAATGATTTAGTTTAGTTTAAAATATTGACATGATTTAATTTACAATTTAAATTTCTATTTTGTCTTACATTTAAATAATTTATCCCATGTTTCTTACTTACATTACATTACATTACATTATTATAGTAGTAAAATTTACTTAAATATGTTAGGTGTCACTTTGTTGCCATAATTTTTTTTAAGTAAACCCTAGTTCAGATTTTTAGGGTAGAATAACGTTATAATAAATAGAGGAATCTAGATTATCCACAACCCATTTTCACTTTCCACATCACTATGACATACAAAACCTGAATAAATACAGTCCATCCACACGTACAGTAGAGGCATTTTAAAATGACCAAGATCAGTAAGCTTCATTCTCAAGACATCAGGACAATAAAGTCTGCTGGAAGTCCCAGTCGCGAAATATACAGCCATCTGAAATCTGTTGGTGTAGACGTAACATTGAGCACCATCAGAAGACATTATAAAGAACGGACATCACGCAAACGCAACCCTCGCAAAATTACTACTGTAATTGATACTGATACTGTACTATTACAAAGTATACATTGTCATGTGTTTGTTAAGCTTTAAACGTCACATATGTAAATTAATGTTATGCACTTATTTTACAGAGCTGTTGTCGCAGCCATAGAAACCATCACTAGGCGAAATGACGAAATGGTTGCAAGCTCTGTGAAAAAACAATTGTGGCGTTACAGTGAAGTGGACATCAGTGAGAGATCAATTCAGAGAATCAGGCAAAACATTGGTTGGACATATAGGAAAACTTTACATTGTCCCATGATCCGTGACAAAAATACAGAGATAACAAGCTCAAACATGGTTTGATGAAGAGGAAAAATTTCACAATGTCATTTTCACTGATGAAACTACAGTGGCTTTGGATGTCTTTTCGTAAAACAGGGAGACAAGTGTTCAAACCCAAGCCGAAACATCGTGTTAAAATTCATGTTTGAGGAGCCATTTCTAGACTTGGACCAGGACCTATTGCCATCTTTGAAGGAATAATGGACAGGTCTTTTTTCGAAGAGGCGAGTATAAAAGGAACCGCTGCCCCATACATTAAGGAAAACTTAGGTATTCATTACCGTTTTTTCCAGGACAATGACCCGAAGCACACTGCTGCAAGAAAAGTGATCACTGAAGAGGGAATTAACTGGGTAAAGACACCCACCCAGTTTTCAGAACTATCTCTGGGAGGCTGACTTGACGATCCATGAGCCCGGAGTAGCATGAACATCCAGACTATAAAAACTAACAAATGTGTGCGGAAAGGGGGGGTTCTCTATGTGTTCACCCTGTTGGGGAAGGTTGTTTGGGCTGGTGGTTTCGGCCATGTTTGTGTCTATTAAGGTGTGACCTGTTGAATGTGCTCCGGTTCATGCTTAGGCTGAATTGGATGTAGGTTCTCGTGTGAATGTGCTGCTCATGCTGTACAGTGCTGTGTTAAATAAAGTACTCCCAGCCATTGCATTGGGCAGCAATTAAGCTCACTCGTCTCTCCAGATCTTTCTAGCGTAAAAAGGCTACATTTGGTGTCAGAAGTGGGATGGAGAGTAACGAGTTTGAGCGGACTCTCGGGGACCTACGGAAGATCCAAATAGGCCGGAAAGTAGCAGAACAACTAAGAAGTCAAGTCAAGTCAAGTCAAGTCACAACCGTAGTTGATCCAAAGTGCTTTACAATAGAAATAAACAGCAAAAAATAAACCAAATATAAAAGGAAAATTCACAACACAACAATTAAACACACATTTATTATGCAAAATACATGCACATCATCACCCAAATGCTAATGAGTAATAATGTGTCTTTAAGCTTGATTTAAAAACATCCAATGATGTAGAAACTCTGATATGCAGTGGTAAACTGTTCCAGAGTTTTGGGGCAACTACTGAAAAGGCCCAATCACCCTTCGTTTTACAACGTGAACGGGGGACGGATAATAGTAACTGATCATTAGATCTTAAAGACCTAGATGCTGCATAGGGTTTGATAAGTTTGCAGATATAGTCTGGAGCAGAATTATGCAATGCCTTATATGCAAAAAGAAGAATCTTAAAATTAACTCTGAATTTTATAGGAAGCCAGTGCAATGAAGCAAGAACTGGGGTGATATGATCCCTTTTCTTAGTACCTGTTAAGAATCTGGATGAATTACAATTTCAAGGTCTTTACTGGATAAAAAGTGTTTCACCTTAGCCAATGATCTGAGATGAAAAAACTGCTCTTTGCAACTGCATTTATATGATTGTCAAAGTGAAGAAAAGGATCAAGATGGACTCCAAGATTCTTTACGTAGTCGTTTAGGTTGTTACTTAGAGAACCTAACTGTGTTTTGATAGAGTAGAGTTATTAATAACAGCAGGGCCCAATAGCAGCACCTCGGTTTTATTTTCATTAAATTGCAAAGAGTTTTTTTGCCATGCAGGTTTTGACTTCACTAAGACATGACAAAAGATGATCAAATGAAAAGTCATTTCCCGATTTGAGTGAAAAATATAACTGGAGGTCATCAGCGTAAAAATGGTAATTAATATTATGTTTCCGAAGAATTGAACCCAGAGGAAGCATATAAATGGAGAACAAAAAAGGCCCAAGAATGGATCCCTGTGGAACACCACACTGCATAGGTGCAACGGGAGAAGTAAAACATCCAATATTTACAGAAAAAGTTCTCCCCTTTAAGTATAAGGTAAACCACTCTAAGGATAAACCCTGCACCCCGATAACACACTCAAGTCGATTCAGAAGAATATTATAATCAACCGTATCAAATGCAGCACTTAAGTCCAGAAGTATTAAGATAGCAGAAGATCCTGAATCAATGGACAACAGAATGTCATTTGTGACCTTTAGCAATGCAGACTCGGTACTATGCAGTGCTCTAAACCCAGATTGATCGGATCTAGAATATTATGTGTATCCAGGTATGAAGTAAACTGTGATAGTACAACTTTTTTCCAAAACCTTTAAGATGACAGAAAGTTTAGAAATAGGACGATAGTTGTTATGTACTGCGGGGTCAAGATGAGGGCCTTTCAATAAGGGTTGAATAATAGCATGTTTAAAACTTTCAGGAAATGCCGCATTTATTAAAGAGCTGTTTACAATAGCTAAAAGAATGGGACTAATTGTGCCTAAAACCTCTCTAAATAAACAACCTGGCAATACATCAGATTGACAAGATGTGAGTTTCATCTGAGATATTTTTTTAAGCAATTGAGAGGAAGACACTGGCTGAAAGTTTATAAAACTACTGGTTGAGTGTGCCAGATTAGTGAGATCTAAGTCAGAAAAGAACTGTGATCTAATGTCTTCTATTTTCTGAACAAAAAAGTTTGAAAATTGTTTACAAGTCTCAGTATTGACATCAGGAACTGAACAAGCAGCAGGATTAAGGACAGAATTTATGGTTTTAAAAAGAACTATAGGCCTATTGGCATTTTTTGCAATCAAGTTGGAAAAATATTTGGATTTTTTCTCCTTAACAGAATCTTGATAGGAGATTAAGGAGTTTAAAAAAATTTTGTAGGAAACCTGAAGTCCTTTTTTTTTCCACCTGCGCTCGGCCCTCCTACACTCTTGTCTGAGAGTGGGAGTGAATGCATTTAACCAGGGTTGAGGACTAAGCTTAAGCTTTTTGCGCTTAAGTGGAGCAACTATATTTAAAGCATAACAACAGGCGGAGTTGAACGTTTCAACCAATAATTCAGTATCCATACAAGATGACAGAGAGGCATTTGAATTTGAAATAAACTTGGAATAAGACTCACAGAATTCAACAGTAGTATTTGCATGAAAACCTCGAGAGTAGTGTACAGACTGAGAAAGAATAGGCTGGACATATGAAATAGCAGGCTTAAAGATAACAGGATAATGATTAGAAATGCCAGCATCAGATATTTCTGAGATATGTACAGAGAAACCACGAGTCAAGACTAGATCCAGCGTATGGCCACCATTATGTGTAGAACTTGAGACAGACTGTACAAAATTGAGTGAATCCATAAGGCTCATAAAGTGTTTAACCATAGGTTTAGAAGGACAACAAACATGAATGTTAAAGTCCCCTAACACCAATATTCTGTCACAACGAGACACTTGAGTAGACAGAAACAGAGAAAACTCATGAATAAATATTGAACAGACTTTAGGTGGTCTGTAAACTAACACACAAAGCAAAGGTCCATTTAGATCAAGTTTTAGAAGTTGGACCTCAAAACTGAGAAAGGCATCAACAGGCAGAAGTCTACATTTGAATGAGTTTTTAAAAACAGTGGCCACACCACCACCATGTCCACTTGGTCTGGGAGTGCTGTAGAAGGAACAGTCAGAGGGGTCAGCTCACCAAAAGATGACATGTCTCCATTTTTTACCCAAGTTTCAGTCATAAACAAAAAGTCCAAGGTATGAGAAATAAAAAAATAATTCAAATTAAAAGATTTTTTTGTCAGTGACCTAGCATTGACTAGAGCCATTTTGACTGGTGGGTGAGTAATCGTTGAAGAAGTGGAGGTGCCTAATAGAGCACCCGATGAAACAGATCCCAGATGACGGAGGTTCTTAAGGTTCACGATCATAATGGCGGAACATCACGGCGAAAGAGCCGAGCGAGCTCCCGCAGCTTGAGGCCTCTTGGTAGAAGAACCTAGCGGGGGACAGGGCTAGCTTACTGGATCTGCATAGCGGGTACTGGCAAGTAGAGCTCGCTCTGGAAGCACGACCTAAAACCGCGTTCTTGATCGGGCAAGGGCTATGGCAATTTTGGCGCATGCCTTTCGGCCTATGTAACGCTCCAGCCACTTTTGAACAGTTGATGGAGAAAGTGCTTGCAGATATCCCTTGCAACCGTTGTTTACCTAGGTGATTTACTGGTGCACGGGAACCTAGGTCTACCTAGGTGATTTACTGGTGCACGGGAAGGAGTTTAAGGGCGCGCTAGCTAACCTAAGGGAAGTCTTTCTGGCTATCCGGCGGACAAATTTGCGGCTTAACCCCAAAAGTGCCAGCTGTTGCGGCAATAGACTGTTATTCTGGGTCACGTAATTAATGCTAAAGGGATTGCTACCGATCCAGCTAAAATTGCTGCAGTGGGGAAGACTTTGCTACTGGAGAGCAGGTATGAGTGTATTCCCCCGGAAGGAAGAGGAGGCTCCTGCCCGAGCTTATGTCCCACTGGGTGACCCATATTCATTTTTTTCTAAGTATAAAATTTTGGGTTTTTTTTAAGAATTCCATCAAAAGAGCAAAGACGCTCGCTCTGGAAGCACGACCTAAAACCGCGTTCTTGATCGGGCAAGGGCTATGGCAATTTTGGCGCATGCCTTTCGGCCTATGTAACGCTCCAGCCACTTTTGAACAGTTGATGGAGAAAGTGCTTGCAGATATCCCTTGCAACCGTTGTTTACCTAGGTGATTTACTGGTGCACGGGAACCTAGGTCTACCTAGGTGATTTACTGGTGCACGGGAAGGAGTTTAAGGGCGCGCTAGCTAACCTAAGGGAAGTCTTTCTGGCTATCCGGCGGACAAATTTGCGGCTTAACCCCAAAAGTGCCAGCTGTTGCGGCAATAGACTGTTATTCTGGGTCACGTAATTAATGCTAAAGGGATTGCTACCGATCCAGCTAAAATTGCTGCAGTGGGGAAGACTTTGCTACTGGAGAGCAGGTATGAGTGTATTCCCCCGGAAGGAAGAGGAGGCTCCTGCCCGAGCTTATGTCCCACTGGGTGACCCATATTCATTTTTTTCTAAGTATAAAATTTTGGGTTTTTTTTAAGAATTCCATCAAAAGAGCAAAGACGCTCGCTCTGGAAGCACGACCTAAAACCGCGTTCTTGATCGGGCAAGGGCTATGGCAATTTTGGCGCATGCCTTTCGGCCTATGTAACGCTCCAGCCACTTTTGAACAGTTGATGGAGAAAGTGCTTGCAGATATCCCTTGCAACCGTTGTTTACCTAGGTGATTTACTGGTGCACGGGAACCTAGGTCTACCTAGGTGATTTACTGGTGCACAGGAAGGAGTTTGAGGGCGCGTTAGCTAACCTAAGGGAAGTCTTTCTGGCTATCCGCCAGGCAAATTTGCGGCTTAACCCCAAAAGTGCCAGCTGTTGCGGCAATAGACCGTTATTCTGGGTCACGTAATTAATGCTAAAGGGATTGCTACCGATCCAGCTAAAATTGCTGCAGTGGGGAAGACTTTGCTACTGGAGAGCAGGTATGAGTGTATTCCCCCGGAAGGAAGAGGGGGCTCCTGCCCGAGCTTATGTCCCACTGGGTGGGCCCCTGTACGATAATAGCCCAGCTCTCCGATGTCGTCTACCGGGTGCGATTGACGGGGCGGGCGCAAGTGGTTGTGCTCCACCGAGACCGTCTTGCTCCCTACCAGCCGCACGCCGGCGGGGGCCGGACTGCCTCAGGACAATGTTTGTGCTCCTCCCTCCCCCACAAAAGTCACAACGCCAGTGCCGGTTTATCATCCTGTTGATTAAAATGCTGCCTTTTGTTAAGTGAAAAAACGAGCCACGGTTTTATACACGCCGAAAAATGAACTGCGCGGTCTATCTGCACTCAGAGATTGTGTGTTTGTGTGTGTGACCTTATCTTTTCCTTCAACGTGCTTCCAACCCACCAACCCTGGCCTTCAAACTTAGAAGCCTACGTGTCATAGGCGATAACTGCTCCTTTGATATGCTGGTTACCAGCGGGGCATCGACTGCTGATCAGTGTAAAGTAGTGTGTACAAGCCAATATCTTCACCAAAAATAGTGTGAATGTCTGCAACAATCACTAACCATTAAAATGTTAAGAATTTAATTAAACACAAATACAGATGGAGCCACGTCAAATAGCCCGACCAACCACTGACATACTTCACATTGTTTCTGAAGCTGGTAAAGAGAGTGTTGTCAGCTGTTTGTCAATCAACTATGATTGTATACCCGGTTCGTTTCACCGCCACAGGTTACATGAAAATATAAGCGACAGTTTGGTGATTTCATTTATATATTTGTCTATTATCCAATGCTATTGATAAGTTAACCCATGTCGAAATAAACGCTAATAAAAGAATTTAGTGCAGTGTTTAATTTGCATAGAAAGTGCCGTCTTTCTTAACGCTGTCATGCAAAAGGAGTCAAAAATCGATTTCTGAGCAATCGATGTCGGCTAATTCAGGACCTTCACTGTAGACAGCGCGTTGTAACATCGGACGTAAGAGGCAGCGACTTAAGAAGACCCCTAAGAAACAGTTCGAGAAATACACCTAGAAAAGTTATTACTTAATGTAAGATATATCTTAAGAGTCTTCTTAGCGCGCGAATAGTGTGCGTTATCGAGAAACCGGGCCCAGATAGAGACTGATAAGCAGCTGGTGTTATCCGGGTATTTTGATGACCTTTAAGCAAAAATTAAACATGTATTCATCTGTTTTATACAAATTACTGTCTTACCTTTGACTAGTTTTAGAAGAATAAATTTTATTTTTAAAGTCATGTGTGCGTGTTTTCATTGTTGGGGTATTTAAAAAACATTTACTTGAACCAACTACTTCAATGAGCAAAAAATGGAAGACAACTTTTAATAGTCAAAGAGTCGGGATAATAATAATAATTATAATAATTAATATTATTACTGGTCATGGAAACAAATGAAAACAACAGTTAAACACTTGATCATATGTATCTGTACAGGTTTGTGTTTGTGATTATGTGACCCATATTAATTTTTTTCTAAGTATAAAATTTTGGGGGGTTTTTAAGAATTCCATCAAAAGAGCAAAGACAAACTTAGAAGGAGTGGAAGTTAAGAAACCTCAATAGATGATACTGACTGTGACATGGTGCTAATTGCTCTGTGTGTGTGTTTTTGGCGGGGGGGAGGGGTTCTCTAGACTTACTTGTCTCTGCGCAAATGTGTTTGCCAAAAAAGCCAACGGAGAAATGCAGGAATCTTGTAATTTACAAGACAAAAGACGTTCAGAGGTGTGTTATGCCCTAAAACGCCCCCCTGACACGGATTACCCCCATTACGCAATCGCTATCTTCAAAGAAAAGCCGCCGCCTCTTTTCATTCGAACGCGTTGTTTTTCTTTCCCTACGCTCGGTTTTGTGAACACAGTTGCGTTCAGTAACTATTTACCTGAACAGCAGCAACAACAACCATTATGATCACACTTTGTTGATTTTATATTGCTTAAATATTTCGCAGCTCTGTCTTCTTTGCATTGCTACGTGTTTATTTACATCCTTTTTGCATTGCACGTATAATGCACTCTAAAATCGACACTATCAAACTTGGAAATTATATAACATCCAATCAAACATCACGTTATTAAAAGTAACGAATTTGTCACTACTCTTCTCTTATGCAGCACGGCTAAAAAGATAATAAAAATTACACCAAAGTGCTGCAGGTTTGGTGTCTGTGAGCTTTTCCTAATCAGCGTTAGACGGGGGACATTTTGTGGCTGCTCCAGTTACACTCTACTTAGATATTGCACAGAGGGGAGTTCATTTCTGTTCTCTTCATCCTAGCTCAATTTCATCTGAAGAAATAATAGTAAGTTTTGGAAAGTCTGAGTTTATCTTCCCAGCCAGTGTTGTGTATGGGCAGGGTAGCATCATGGCAGGATTGGTGTAATTTTTATTATCTTTTTAGACGTGCTGCGTAAGAGAAGAGTACTGACAAATTCATTACTTTCGTTACTACACTCTAAAAAATTATTCTGTGGCCTTGTAAATTTCACAGTTATAAAAAGGTTATGTCACCTTAATAAAATCTCTAAAAGTCACATACACGATTGTTTGAGTTAGACAAATCAAAATAAATGCCTAAAAAAACAGCTATTAATTTTGTCTTAAATTTACACTATAATTTAAGTTTACTTCACTAGTAAAAATCAGCATTTGACTAACTTAATTATATTTTTAACATACACTTAATATTTTTTGATACATTTCAATCAAAATATCTGGTAATGGAGTAATTGAACTGATTAGCTTCAAGAACTACAATTATCACTCATTCCAACTCAATATTCTTTATTTTTAACAACAAATAATTGAGTAAATTGCCCTGTGCAAGTGCTCATGGGAAGTCTGGTGTAACATCAGAGACAAGAAGGCTGTGAGGATGTGAGAATGGACATGAAGCACCTGGAACATTCTGGAACATTCCTTACAAATCCTGGTGAGTAAACAGCTAACACAAGTTACTGTAATAATGACTCTGTCTGCCTGCACACACAACTTTATAGTGTGTGAGTTACTGTTCTAAATCCTGTCACAGCCGAGCTCCAGAGCTAACGATAGCTAACAACAGGCCAGTCCTGGGGTTCAGTGTGATTTAGCTTGTTTGTTCCAACCACCAAACTGCTCAGCTAAAGCGGCGTTAATACAGACACTTAAACTCTGGTGTAAAAGGAGAGATTTAACACCGAGCAGCAGCGCGTGCATGTCCGGGTTTCCTCCGGGTTTCTCGGTGTAAACGGCGGCGGTTGTGCCGCAATATTTAAATTTCTCCCGCCAAATGCGGTGATTTTGCGCAGCCAACTGCCACTGTGGCGAGGATATAAAACTAGCATGTTCAAATAATTACCGCATGTGTACCGGTCCACCTCACACACTGAACCGCGAGTCTGCTCATTTCACTCGACACTTTAAGGAGGAAACGCGGACCAAATCTGGTTTAAACAGCAGAAATGAGGTGCAGTGTCCGGGTTCTGTTTTATACGTTACTGTATATGAGTATTTTTAACATGATTAAACACTGAGCACGCAGCGGCAGATGTTATAAAATAAATGTGCTAAGTACTGTACTAGTAACTAAAGCTATGAAATATAAAGATTTAGTGAAAATACAACATTCCTCTCAGAATTAGAATTGGGAGAAAGTAATATGAAATTAAAATATTGAAGTGAAATGTTATGTATGTTGTGATATGTAAGTAAAAGAAACTAAAACTGATTGATTTTGTGTGTTTGTGTGAAACATGTTATATATTTTCTATATCTCAGAGCCTGCGCAGACCAGCTAGCACCTGTGTTCACTGAGATATTCAACATCTCTTTATCTCAGTCGGTAATCCCCACATGCTTCAAAGAGTCCATCATTGTTCCTGTCCCGAAGAAACCTCATCCTGCTTCCCTCAATGACTATCGCCCTGTAGCCCTCACCTCAGTAGTGATGAAGTGCTTTGAACGCCTGGTCAGACACTTCATCATTTCTTCACTACCAGACACACTGGACCCACTACAGTTCGCTTATCGTCCAAACCGTTCCACGGACGATGCAATCTCTCATCTCCTCCATACATCTCTCACTCACCTGGACACTCGGAGGGGGAATTATGTGAAAATGCTCTTCATCGACTACAGCTCTGCATTTAATACCATAATTCCCTCCACACTTACCACCAAGCTGGAGCACCTGGGACTCAGCTCATCAATATGTCAGTGGATCTCCAATTTTCTGACTGGCAGACCACAGGCAGTAGGGATGGGCGGACACGTCTCAGCCTCACTCACTCTCAGCACTGGAGCCCCCCAGGGTTGTGTTCTGAGCCCCCTGCTGTACTCTCTGTACACCTATGACTGCGTGGCCACTACCAACTCCACCACCGTCATCAAGTTTGCTGACGACACTGTTGTGGTGGGCCTGATCACAAACAACGATGAGATGCCCTACCTGGAGGAGGTTGGAAATCTGGAGAACTGGTGCCAGAGGAACAATCTCCTCCTGAATGTCAGTAAGACAAAGGAGCTGATAGTGGACTTCAGTACAAAGCAGGTGAGGAACTACTAGACCCCCGTCATCAACAGGAGCCCAGTAGAGAGAGTGGACAGCTTCAGATACCTTGGTGTTCACATCACGCAGGACCTGGCATGGTCATGTCACATCAACACCGTGGTAAAAAAGGCCCGACAGGGTGGTGCGATCAGCTGAGCGCATCATCCGCACCGAGCTCCCTGACCTGCACTCGATCTACAGCAAGCGGTGCTTGACCAAGGCCAGGAAGATCGTGAAGGACCTCAGCCATCCCAACAATGGACTGTTTACTCTGTTGCGGTCTGGGAAGCGATTCCGCTCCCTGAAGGCCAACACAGAGAGACTGAGGAGGAGCTTCTTCCCGCAGGCGATAAGGTCTCTCAACCACACCACTATGTAGAACTAACACAATCTTTTCACAATTGATCAATCAATCAATCTTTTTACATCCATGGACACTATGGACAATTCCACGCACACCTACCTTCACATCTACACTACATGTTTACAATTACATCCTGGACCAGTGCACAAAGACACTGTAATAACCTTTGCACAAAGACACTTTGTTCTATGCATATTTGCACACCATCTTTCTTACAAAATATCAAAATTTCTCAATTTCTTAAATGCTCCCTTGTACAGTACAGTATATTTCAATTTGTACAGTAAATTTTTTTCTATTTTTATTTTTAGTTCTATTTTTCCTAGTTTAATTTAATTTTTCTATTTAATTTTTCTTTTATTCATATTTATTTCTTATTATAAGCTTTAATTCTCTTTTAGGGTCACTGGCAGTCGTATAAGCAATTTACTACGTTTCGTACTGTGTATGACTGTGTATGTGACAAATAAAATTTGAACTTGAAAATTTGAATTTGAATTTGAATTTGAATCTCTTTCACAGCACCAACACCACTAATGAAGAGAAGTTGAATGGAGATAAAACAGAAGGTAAATGTCAACTTTTTAAATGTTACAGAAGTATTAAATGTGTAACCATTGAATCAAAGATAGAAATTAAAACAAGGGTTGAAATATTTCACTTTACCTATAATAAGTCTAGACTATACAAGTTTTCCACTCAAGTATACTAGATTTTCCATTAACCAAAGTAAAAAATTGATATAGTTGATAGTCATGCATAAATAAAGTTGGGTATCATTTTTATACAAGGGACAAAAACATGTACAAGGGACATTCAAGTCAAAGCGGGACCATTGATTGTGCAGAATAACAGAACACCCCCTTTACAGTAGTTGATCAATTGGAATGGTTATTACCGTCGCGCTCACCGCCGCGTAAAAACGTCAGCAGCCAAAATAAATCAGTTGCATTTTAAAGTCATTCGTAAAATGGCCGCCAGGTGGCGCAAAGTGACATTTTCGCTCATTGCCGTAAATACAACAGTGACCGTTATACAGCGTATCTCTGTATCGGTTTATTGTTATTTAAGTTCTGGATTATTTCAGGTACTTTAAACACATTGTCGGGTTGCTCATGTTGGCTCATATGAGATGTAGTTTACAAATGAACACCTGGTTGGGTTATTTTGACTCAACAACTGGTTTATTCATTATTCTTTCCTTTCTCCAAATATCAGCCTGCAGAATGTTTGAAATATTACTGTTTATTGTGTTACAGGTGTAGTTTTAAGAGTTGTTTAGGCAGGAATGCGTGTGTATACAGCTCAAAACCTCCATCAGTTATTAAAGATAGCGGCTATTTAGAAAACATGCCCAGCAATTTCAGAGCTTCAGGAAATCTCCCGGCGCTCTGCGCATAACACCGGGCCAACTCATGTCGGAAAGAATTTATAAACGGTTTCTAAACATGGGCTATTGTTTTTTACTTATAATTTTTGTTAATTTAATTTAAATGAGGTTTGGGTTTAGGACTTCGACTCGGCATCGTAATTCTCCTCTTTAATTTACTCCATAGTTTTAATCAGCGCTCAGCCGCATGCATGGAGTTTTCCAGAGCGCACCGGCAGAAGTAGACTAATGATTATGAACGCGTCGGGAAAACAGCAAGCAGACTGACTCTGACCATTTAAAAAAACGTTTGCGTTCATTTTCTGACGCGCTCAAGTTCACCAAAAACAATACAGAGCAGCGCAGCTTACAACACTTACAAAATCACAACACTTACAAAATCACAACGTTTTTTCGTTATTGTGAGTGCGCTTAAATAAAAGTTGAGTCTTATAAAGGCATGTAGTCTTATATAGTTTTATTATATAGTTTTTGCACATTAATCTGACACAGTTTTTTCAGCCTGTCACGGCGTGCGCCCAAATCAATATCGCTCCTCGCTCACTAGTTAGGCGGCCTCCCCTTCAGACATGCGAAGCAGCGGGACCGCAGAATTACACATGACTGGTGAGCTATCGTTGCTTTTATAGCTTGCACCCCGCGCTATAAAATACTCGGGGTTTGTTGGGCTACAGTGGATTTTACTACGCGCTGTGTATGCAGCGCGCGTGCAACAACGCGGAAGTGCGGCATGCAAGCAGGGCAAATGGAACGCGCCCCAGGGACTTCAAAGGAGCGAGAGGTGGGAGGGGGGCGGTACGGCCATCCGCGGAGAGCAGAGTCAGCGCGAGCAGACGGATGGCCATTGCACTCACACCGTGTAGTAAAATCCACTGTAACCCAACAAACCCCAATCATCACCAGCCGTGCCTTATTCCGTCATGTCATGTGGGCATTATAAGCTTTGTATTGAAAACTTCTAACTAAAAAGTGGCAGCTGGCACGCCTAAAAATAGACGCAGGTTATTTTTTTAATAGTCTAAATAAAAACCCTCCGATTTAATTTCCTATAGTCTAACCAGTGCTCAACCGCACGCATAGTTTTCCCGAGCGCGAGGAATTTTTTTGTGCTAAATAAACACCGTGGTAAAAAAGGCCCGGCAGCGTCTGTACCACCTCAGACGCTTGAGAGACTTCAGACTGCCCTACAAGGTGCTCAGGAATTTCTACTCCTGCACCATAGAGAGCATCCTGACGGGAAACATCACGACCTGGTTCGGGAACAGCACCATGCAGGACAGACAAGCTCTACAGAGGGTGGTGCGATCAGCTGAGCGCATCATCCGCACCGAGCTCCCTGACCTGCACTCGATCTACAGCAAGCGGTGCTTGACCAAGGCCAGGAAGATCGTGAAGGACCTCAGCCATCCCAACAATGGACTGTTTACTCTGTTGCGGTCTGGGAAGCGATTCCGCTCCCTGAAGGCCAACACAGAGAGACTGAGGAGGAGCTTCTTCCCGCAGGCGATAAGGTCTCTCAACCACACCACTATGCAGAACTAACACAATCTTTTCACAATTGATCAATCAATCAATCTTTTTACATCCATGGACACTATGGACAATTCCACGCACACATACCTTCACATCTACACTACATGTTTACAATTACATCCTGGACCAGTGCACAAAGACACTGTAATAACCTTTGCACAAAGACACTTTGTTCTATGCATATTTGCACACCATCTTTCTTACAAAATATCAAAATTTCTCAATTTCTTAAATGCTCCCTTGTACACTACAGTATATTTCAATTTGTACAGTAAATTTTTACCGTCGCGCTCACCGCCGCGTAAAAACGTCAGCGGCCAAAATAAATCAGTTGCATTTCAAAGTCATTCGTAAAATGGCCGCCAGGTGGCGCAAAGTGACATTTTCGCTTGTTGCCGTAAATACAACAGTGACCGTTATACAGCGTATCTCTGTATCGGTTTATTGTTATTTAAGTTCTGGATTATTTCAGGTACTTTAAACACATTGTCGGGTTGCTCATGTTGGCTCATATGAGATGTAGTTTACAAATGAACACCTGGTTGGGTTATTTTGACCCAACAACTGGTTTATTCATTATTCTTTCCTTTCTCCAAATATCAGCCTGCAGAATGTTTGAAATATTACTGTTTATTGTGTTACAGGTGTAGTTTTAAGAGTTGTTTAGGCAGGAATGCGTGTGTATACAGCTCAAAACCTCCATCAGTTATTAAAGATAGCGGCTATTTAGAAAACATGCCCAGTGATTTCAGAGCTTCAGGAAATCTCCCGGCGCTCTGCTCATAATGTTTATGCAGTATAAGAATTCCTATTAATCCTGGGTTGTTCTTTTAGTGTCACTATAGTGCTTTACAATGCCAGACAACATTCAAATACAAATGATTCACCCTCCCCAGGTGTGAATCGGCTGTTCTCACCTATACATTCAGAGGAACTGAAATGCACTTCTCCCCACTTTAAAAACCTCTTGAATCTGAGGCTCTTCTGAAGACTTTCAGTGATTTCAATTTGTGTAATTTTAATCTCCTGGATTCTAGATTCTAAAGTTGACATTGTTACCTTTTTTAATCATTGGAATAGAAGAACTTGCTATTTTCCTTATGATAGCATAAATTGCATTGTTTTTAATCAGTCTATACACAATAATATTCTTTGGTATTTATTTATTTTTTATTTTTTTAAACGGGTATGGGGGCTATCTTGGTTCATTAATCTCCGTGCCTGGTTTAGGTTTAGTATTCAGTGCGCATCTGTTATATTACAACTATCATAACACTCAAATACCTTTTATTGGGGGTTAAGTGACTGATGTGCCTAACATTTTTCAGCTGAGCCTTTGTTTCACTGAAAACGACCGCGACACCCCTCTCTCTCTCTCTCACACACACACACACAGAGCCGACCAAATCATTAGCACGTCCCTCCCCCAAACAGCACAGACATTTACTTACACCTGAACTGAGTTGTTTGAGTAACATGGGTCGAACCCGTTACGAATCATAACAGTCTACTGCATTTCATTCTTATAATAACGCAAAAACACAAGCGGGGCTGAAAGACCGACATCTGCTGACGCAGGAGAACGTCCTAACACTGTTTTAATGTTATGGTCATTTATTTCAGTTAATAAATCTACTATAAATTTAAAGAACACAAGAAATAAGATACAAATCCATACACGCTTTTTTTCTAATTACAAGTGATAAAATCTAAAGGCTCACTGTGTTAACATTTATTGTGCTTAAATTTGATCCTAATAAGATTTGATTTAATTTGAATTCTAGAACAGTGGCAGCTGGAACACCTAAAACAGATGCAGGATTATTTTTTTATAATCTAAATAAAAATGCTTTTTTAAACGTGGGCTATTGTTATTTACATGCAATATTTGTTAATTTAATTTAAATGGGGTTTGGTCTCCGGAATATTGAGCATCAGGATCCTCTTCTTTACTTTCCTACGTGGAATCAGCGCTTAATCGCACGCATTAA
Source organism: Clarias gariepinus (assembly GCF_024256425.1). NCBI lineage: Eukaryota > Metazoa > Chordata > Actinopteri > Siluriformes > Clariidae > Clarias > Clarias gariepinus. The sequence continues at coordinate 2,194,212 of NC_071119.1, forward strand.
GTTTTGTAAATTCGTTTAATGTTTAATAGTAAATAATGACCCCCGTTGCGCTGTACCACCGCTCAAAAAACCTTATGAAATACAAGTTTAGGACAATTATGATGATCTGCCACGGCGTGCGCGTGTGATGGGTGTACGCCCAAATCTACTATAACTACTCCCTCACTCCGTAGGCTCCCTGAATAGGCGGCAAAGGGACGGGAGCCGCCTATTTGTGCCGGCTGGCGATAATTAACGTTAATATGATCTCGGGCTTGCTCCGCATTATAAAAGCAAGGCGCGGAGGTTTGTCTGAGGTCTGGGAAGTACGTGATGTAATGGAGAATATAAAAAAAAAAGCATGTCAGTGGGGAGATGTGACGTGGCCCAGGGACTTTAAACAAGGACACTAGAATTCCGCCCTTTGATCTCCGCGCTGAGGACAGCGCGAGAAAGAGCTGCGCGAGCTCCCGCGGCATCTTCACTCCCGCACCGTGCCCGCCCTCGCAGCCCCACTGCCGGAGAGGAAAAGTGTGGTTAGGTTTTTGCGTCAGCGAGAACTCGCGCCGGCCATCGACAGCGGGAGAAGCGCCGTCACGAGGGAGCGTGCAGGAGCGCTGCCTCCGCGTGCTCAGTTCTGCCACTCGCACCAACACTTCTCGTCAGCTGTGTGCCCGCATGCCAGTGTGGCACAGCCCCCGGAACTGCACATGCACAACCTTTATCCCTTTCTTTCCATTCTCCCTCCTTCAACACTTTCCTTCCCCATTTTACCTAAATAAATGACCCTTTTCCCGTAAGACCTCGCCTCGTGTCCGTGCTTTATGCTGCCGCCCGTGCAACATGGGTCGAATCCGTTACAGATCATAACAGTCTACTGCATTTCATTCTTATAATAACGCACAAACACAAGCGGGGCTGAATGACCAACATCAGCTGACGCAGTAGAACGTCCTGACAATGTTATAATTTTTATGGTCATTTATTTTAGTTAATAAATCTACTACAAATTTAAAGAACACAAGATATAAGACGACACAAAACCCTACACGCGTCTTTTCTAATTACACGTGATAAAATTTAAAGGCTCACTGTGTTAACATTTATTTTGTTTAAATTTGATCCTAATAAGATTTAATTTAATTTAAATTCTACATTTGTATCGTCATTTTAGTTCTGTGATTATAAATTTGTTTAACTACAATGTTTTACTTGATTTTATCCGCTACTACGTGCAGTTCTATAACTCCGTGTCTCATTAATCCAGCAGAGAATGAACTAAGGCATGAGGCGTCAGTCTGTAGTTATATAGCGCCACTCAGCGGTAAAAGCCAGCAAACGCACAAAGCCAAACGGTACCGCCGAGCGCCGCGACGGTAGGACCTACATTCCGATTGATTAACCACTGTATTTCTCTTTATATTTTTTTTTCTATGTATGAGGTTGTGCATTGTTCTGAGCAAAATGCCTTTTGTGATCAAAGTAGTCCGCTTTGTGTAAAAGCAATCCACTGGAATGTTCACCGGAATTTTACCAGCAATGGGCTACGTAAAATCAAATCATAAATAAAGTCTTCGTTTTAGAGAATTTTCATCACAAGTCCCGCTTTGACCTAAACACCACTCGTAGATCAGTGTGATGATGTATATTAGTCCAAAAAGTATGTATTTGAACGGAAGTACTATTTTACCAGTCTGGTAGACTTTATATTAACAGTCACACTTGTACTTACTTGTATAGTATTGTTCCTTTTTCAGGTGCCAGCATTATGGGATGGCGGTGTAAGCTCTGCACATTTGTCGCATCATCAAAAGGAATTTCGATCATTATGGAGTGAAGCATGGTACTGTTGGTCATGGATATTTAGTGTCCTGTCTTCATTTAGACTGTCATTGCTTCTTTAAGACCTGAGAAGGTCTGCACACACATTTGTATGGATCCCACAGTTTGCAGGAAACTGAAGTGTGAAGGTGTGCAATCTTTCAGATGTAAAATGTGACTCATTAGATTCTAATACAAAAGTCTACTTTCCACATGTTAACTGTATAATACTTGTGGCAGGAGTATTTTTTCTGAAACTGTTTACTAATAAGATAAATACAGCTCTCTGTTTATGATCTTGTTACATGTCATTTGCATGTAAACCAGGTTGAGTTTAGACTTCATGTCTTGTCAAATTAGGCAAATAAATGTTTAATTAAAATGGTAATGTGTGTATTGTTTTTTTTTCATTCAGTTAAAATATTTAGTAAATGTAGCACATTTGTTTGTTAAATAATAGTATAATTTTCAGTATCTTCTACCTTCCATTTCAATTATACTGTATCGACTCAATTATTTCACTCATTTCCACTTTGCATTAACTTCTGATTTTCATTACATTTACTTAATTTTGTACATCATTGTACTAAATATAGTTATTTAGGTCTGCTTAATTTTTTTTACTGACTTGTACTCAACTCATGAAGTATATTTTACATTATTTTTATATATTTTTTATATTTACTCAATATTTTTAAGTGTAAAAATGTTTCACCAAAAAAATTGAGTACAGCACAGTTTTATTTTTTAGAGTCTAGACATGGTCTATTTTGTCCGCAAGTGAAATACATCAATACGTTAATAATTTACACCACAATAACATTAGTGCAGAAGGATCTGAAGAGACGTGACTTTGAGATGTTCACAGTATATTCAAACCGTAGACAGTGTTTATTTTGCCATGTCCAATAAAACAGTGCGTCTTTAATAAGCCACATTGGTTTCGAGTTAGAAGTAAAATTAACGATAGACTAAGAAGCCCCGTAAACTTGACCCTGACAATAATGGTCGAGAGTACATAATTTGTCGTGTCGTCTGTTTACAGCGTTGGCTGATTTTGATTGAGACCCATGGGTTACATTGAAAAAAATTTTATTAGTAGTAGTAAGCCAGGCTTTAGTAACCCTGGATAAATCACAATATAAGCTCTCTCTCGCGCACACAGAATTTTACCAGCAACACACACATACACACACACACACACACACACACACAAATAACGCATAAAATCGTGTAAAACCAAATGAAACTATGGCAAAAATATATAAGCAGTAAAAAATACAGTAGTATCCTGTGGGTGAATCCTGTCCTGTGATAACAGGCGCTAACCATCTGGAACTGTTTAGTTCTGTTAGTATTGTTTTCAAATGTGAATGTTTATGGGGATTTAATCTGTCTCTGCTGCCGCATCTATTCACCGTAGTGATAAGTGATTAATGTCCCATCAGATCTTTGATGGGGAAATGGTATGCTGGTTAAATGACTAAAGACATACTGATCCGTATGGGCAGATATTTGTTCCAGATATTATGTTATATTACTTGTATTCCGTACCTACAACGACCGGTATAGATAAATTACAGATGTTACCGTGTCTTTAAGGATTATTAAGGATGTCGTGAAAAATATTGCAATAAATAGTTTAATTTATTAATTTAAAAATAGCATAAGCATCATGGGTTGTGTATTGAGTGATTTAAATCTTTTTTTTTTTTTTTAAATCCACATCATCTATTTATGAAACTATGTGGAAGTAAGTTATGTTATATATTGAATATAGTATACGGCTGCTTGGACATCGCAGTTAACTGAAGCAGTCAATGCTCCATCTGGCGAAACTGTACAGCATTGCAACCATCATTTTAGAAAGCGCATGGGGGCGTTTATGGGGCGGGGCATCGTTAACTACGTCATCGTGGGGGATCACATTCCGTGCACGGATCGAGCATGGTCCTGTCATGGACCTGTCATGCTCCAGGCGGCTGTTTGACGTGGCTCCCACTGTACTATATGAATGGTTATACTATAACCATATTATACAAAAATAGAAGTCTCTTTTTTTAGTTATTCTAATGCTCTATTCTGTAGGTCTATTGTCCCAGTTATTTCTATATTTAAATTTTTATGTCTTTAAATGTAATTTCTTTTATAATAAACCGATACAAGCAGAAGCTATATAACAGTTCGTTCTTTGTACAAATAAAATCGTTAGCTAGTGAATTTAATTACCTAGCTACTTTTTTTTAACAAGCCCTTGAGCTGTTGTTAGTGCTTGTTTGGCCAGTCAGTTTCCTTGCTGTTTTCCCCGACGCATTCATAATCATTAGTCACTCCGGCTGTGCGGTGTTTCTTATTTCCACCCTCGTTAAAACGGTGTATTCAGAGCCTCGCCCGCGAGAGGTTGTGTGCGCGCGGTCCACTACACAGCAAAAATACGTTAGTATATTATGACTGAAATAAAGCGGCTCACATCAGCGTGCGTTTCGCACAGAGCCGCAAAGACAGTGCTTATTTAACACTAAATGCTTAAAGAGAAGCATTAGTGCTTAAATAGAAATCTCTTATAAATCTCTCATATCGGCGCGTGCGTTTATCTGACGTTAGATCAAAACTCGGCAAAGTGAAAGAGCGCACACACGCCGTCGGTTCAAGCGAACATTTTACATTCACTAAAAGCCTTATTCATAAGTTGGACTATTGTAATGCCTTACTGTCTGGTTGTTCAGCCAGATGCATAAATAAGCTTCAGCTAGTCCAGAATGCAGCAGCGAGAGTCCTCACTAGAACCAGAAGATATGAGCACATCACCCCTATCTTATCTTCACTCCATTGGCTCCCTGTGTAATTTCGCATTGATTTTAAAATACTACTCTTGACATATAAAGCATTAAATGGTCTCGCGCCGCAGTACCTGAGCGAACTGCTAGTGTCTTACGAACCGCCACGCCTACTTCGATCAAAGGATGCAGGCTGCTTGTCAGTACCGCGTATTATGAAAACTACAGCTGGGGGCGGAGCTTTTTCTTACAAAGCCCCAAAGTTATGGAATAGTCTTCCAAATAGTGTTCGGGACTCAGACACAGTCTTAGTGTTTAAGTCCAGGCTAAAAACCTATTTATTTAGCCAAGCGTTTTTATAAATAGATTTGCCATAGGTAAAGGAGCAGATCTGGGGGACTCATGGACGTAGAGTATTATGGTGAACTGGTATGTTTGGATGCTGTCTTCCTCACTCTCATTGATCACTCAGGTTTGCTGACGGTGAGGTGATTGTTTGCTTTACATCTCAGTTCCCCCTCATGTTTGTGTTTCCTTCTGGCTCTCCCTTTTAGTTATGATGTCATAGTTAGTCCTGCCGGAGTCTCTGCTTGCACTCTACAGTTAATATACATTCACATTATACATTGTGTGACTGTGACCATACCTAACTGCCATCTCTCCTCTTCTTCTCTTTCCCCCCTCTTTCTCTTTCCTCTCTCCTCCTGTCTCCCCCTTTCACTCTTTCTCTCTCTCTCTGTCGAGCTACACATGTCGTTCCTGAGCTGCCAGTGATCCAGACTCCCTCTGCCCTCCGGACCTGTCTGACCCATCCTGGTGCCCCGCTTCTGGCTGAAGATCTCGTCACATGGATGCCCCGTGTGTCTCTCTGGGATGCGTCTGGTGTCTGGGGATAATTCTCTCTACCTAGAAAATGGTTCTGGCCTTGACTGGTGTTGGCAACTGTTTCTCTGGGGACTTGACAGTTCGATAGTTCAGGACTGGAACTTCTCACAAGTCTACCTGGGTCTTCAATAACTACCTGGACTCCATATTAACATCAATTAACATCAGCTATTATAGCTGAACTGCCTCCCACCCTACACACTGTATAAATGCAGATCATTTACTGCTTTCTGTTTCACCCAGATGAGGATGGGTTCGCTGTTGAGTCTGGTTCCTCTCAAGGTTTGTCCTATTACCATCTCAGGGAGTTTTTCCTTACCACTGTCGCCCTCGGCTTGCTCACCAGGGACAAACTGACCATTTTGATTCATACAAATTCACATTTCATACAAACTTAAATAATTCTTTTGATTGTGTAAAGCTGCTTTGGGACAATGAAAATTGCTAAAAGCGCTATACAAATAAAATTGAATTGAATTGAATTGAATTAATGGAAAAAGCGCAGTTAAATAAGTATCATAATTGAAGGAGAGAAGAAAATTAAAAACAAATACATATCAGTATTTACAGTTTGAGCTCGACACGTTTATGAGCTCCGTCGCTTGCTGTCAATGGGCGCCTAAGAGAGACAACACATTTTCGGCTTCAGTAGACACACAATACTTCAGACTGAAACACGACTGCCCCCAGGGGCGTCGCTAGGCCATTTTTAGGGGTGCTTTAGCAAAAGCGAGGATTAAGGCAATCCAGACAGCATCCAGTGCACTCGGTTTAACTGCATAGCAGTGTGATTTACAGAGATAGAAAAATCCTTTTTTGTAATAAATAGTGTATTGTATTGAATAATGTCCCAAATCGTAAAATACATTTATTAGCCTTAGAGTAGGGGTTTTGTCACTTTGATTTAGAAAAAGAACGATATTAAAAAGATGATTTGTTTAATTACATTAAAACAATGTTTGTCTATATTATGAATTTGAATAAATAGCTTAGTAGCTATGAAATTTAAAGGGGTTGAATAAAGAACCTACTGTCTTATTTATGTAGCTCAAACACTAAATTAAACTAGATAACATGATAATTAAAGTTTTAATATTTATATTTAACTGTAGATGGAAGGTTTTTCGAATCACATGGGAGTAGGTCTCCAAATGAGCAGCAGGTAAGAATAGATCATGTGACTTGAAAACCCTTCCATCTACAGTTCTCTGTTCAGTTCTACAGTTCAGTTCTCTGAAAGCGCAGCCTCTTAGGCACATTAACACTGGGTTCCCAACATTGTTTGAAGTCATTGCATCAGAAACTATTTGTCTGACAGTTTCCAACAAAAAGTAGCAGTATTGTCAAATAATTAACAAATAAATGTTGGACATTATTGGCCCCCACACAGTTTATTCCATTGTCCAGCCTCATAGGTGTGTTGTTTATATTGCTAATCAATGTAAGTTTAAAGGTTTATGCTGTTTTCTGGTTACATTTTTTCTGAATGTACCTGTACATAGAAAAAGGTTTATATACTAAACAGCGTGTGTGATCAAGAAGACTCATTTGAGTACTGATTCTGAACAAGCCAAATATGTGTTAAACATCTATGGGGGCTGAGCCCCCCTTAACTGAAAATCCTATAAACGCCCCTGACTGCCCCCTACAGGTAATGAAGGGCATTTTCACTGCTTGCCGCCGAAAGTCGCGGGATCCCTTTTCTCAAAACGTGCGTTTTTAATGGCGACAACTGTACATACACACGAGCACACTCAAACGCACACACACGCACGTACACACAAGCAAAATCATTACTTTTACAAAAAATTAGCAAAGACTACAAAAAAAAGGGAATTATTAGACAAACTCACCGAGTAGAGAGAGTCGAGTGGATCTGTTTCCATAATGATACACATCAGTGCTGATGATCACGCCATCTTTGTTTTTGAAATCTTTTTCTCCCACATAGCACAGTAGTACAGGCCCAAATCTGTCTCTGTCACATTCTTAATCCGGAGATTGTAGGTACTGGTCAAGTGATTAAACACAAACGAGTAACGTGGATAAGGATCATTCATCATATATGAATAGGAAATCATGAAACTTGGTTGATGCTGATGTGAGCAGTTTCTAAACCACACTGAATAAAATCCACTTTTCCAAACACAGTCGGAGTAGAGAGTGACGTCGTCTCCTCGTCTGACTCTCATCTCCACTTCTGCTCCAGAGATCCTCTTCTGACTGGAGAACACAACACCTGTAACACCACATCACACTTTACATTACACTGAGGAGGGTGTACAAACTTCTACACAAGCTGACAGTAAAGCCCAATCCCAATTCTACCCCTTACCCCTACACTTAGCCCTACCCCTCCGTTTGGCGCGTTCACGTGAAGGGGTAGGGGTGTCTCATTTCTCTTTTGGTTGGAGGGGTAGGGGTAAGGGTAAGGGCCAGATAGCCCTCCAAACGAAGATTTTTCGGGACCTCACTTCAAACGAAGGGCTAACGAAATTTTCAAGATGGCCGCTCACTCGAGCAAGCAGACCCATAGATTTAACGAATTTTTGCCATTAATAAGGATTTTTATGACAAGTTTTCATTATATGTATATTAATTTTAGTCTTGTGTTTGTGTTTATGGTGATGTTTTGTAAAAAAACGTTTGCAAAAAAAACGCTAAAGTTTGCTAGCGGATAGCGCCGATTGCGCAATATTACAAAAATATATTTTTATGTCATATACACTTTACTGCATGCTACAAACAAATATGAAAGTTCAGTAGCACAGCAGTTTGCCGAGCTTTTGATAACGCATAGTTTGTTTTGCTTACGGCCATACTGTATGTGTACATGTAAATGAACGCATACGTATGATGACGTATAACAGTGTTGTAGTGGTGTCCCATTTCTTAGGGGAAATATTTTAACCCTTCCCCTTTCCACTTCGTTTCAAGGGACAAGGGGAAGGGGCGAGGGGTAGGGGAAGGGGTAGAAAATAGAATTGGAATTGGGATTGGGCTTAAGTGTGAAGAGTTTATAAAGTGTGTAAAAGTGAAATGTGACTTACACACGAGAGCGATGAGAGCGACTCTTGATGTCTCCATCTCAGACACTGGTGCTGAGCGGCTCGTGCTGCTGAAGCTCTTTCATGCGCGCGTGTGTTCTTTAATCTGATTGGTCCACCTCAGTGGAACGTTTCTCTCTAACAGCTCATTGGTTAAAGTTAAACTGTGTGAGTTGTATAGACGCACAGGAGACGCACAACAAGTGGAACATCTTTTAACTGACAGTGTTTGTATATGTCCTTGTTCTCTGTACCCGTGTTAGGACTCAAACTTCACAGTAAATTAATTGACTGATTCAAGGTCAGACTGAACAGTGGAAACTCTACAGCATAAAACTTACAGCAAGTGGAATTACCTGTGTTTAACCTTTTATTAACAAAGGTCAATGAAAATGACCAATTGTGTGTGTGTGTGTGTGTGTGTGTGTGTGTGTGTGTTTGTGCGTGTGTGTCCTGAGCTGCAGGGCCTCACTGTGGGTTTCCTGTTTGGCTGCATAGATACTCTTAGGGTTAAGAGTGGGGTGTGTGTGTGTGTGTGTGTCTGTGTGTGTGTGTGTGTGTGTGTGTGTGTGTGTGTGTGTGTGTGTGTGTCCTGAGCTGCAGGGCCTCACTGTGGGTTTCCTGTTTGGCTGCATAGATACTCTTAGGGTTAAGAGTGGGGTGTGTGTGTGTGTGTGTGTGTGTGTGTGTGTGTGTGTGTGTGTGTGTGTGTGTCCTAAGCTGCAGGGCCTCACTGTGGGTTTCCTGTTTGGCTGCATAGATACTCTTAGGGTTAAGAGTGGGGTGTGTGTGTGTGTGTGTGTGTGTGTGTGTGTGTGTGTGTGTGTGTGTGTGTGTGTGTGTGTGTGTGTGTGTGTGTCCTAAGCTGCAGGGCCTCACTGTGAGTTTCCTGTTTGGCTGCATAGACACTCTCAGATGATTATTGTGTTTTAGTTTTTCCTCAATATTATTTATTACAACACCTGATGATTTGTACAATTTGGACACAGAATCACGAAACATGCTGCACATTCTTTAAAGTTAGGCAGTATAGTGTTCAGCATGTAAAGTTGTACTGCGGGTTTAGCAACTGCCCAGCTATGCAATTGTAACCAACAGATATTCCATAAAAGACTGCGTAGCAACAGGCTAGCAATCACCTGAGATCCCACAACAACCACTAAGTAACACACTATTAACTAATATTCCATAGCAACCACCTTGTAACACATTAACACCCAATAGGAGTCAAATTCTGTACAAACCACCTAGCAACACAGCAGCAACCATGATGACTATGATTCCATAGCAATCCGTGAGTAATGTATGTACTAGATCCTATATTGAGGCAGTGATCCAGACCTGTTTGTCTTTCAGACCTGTTTGACTCTTCCTGGTGCCCCCCTTCTGGTTGGAGATCTTATCACATGGAGGCCCTGTGTGATCTGCTTGGAATGTGTATGGGGACTGGAGTCGGTTCCATTTTAACATTATGTCTTGGCTGATGCAGACAGCTCTTCTTCGAGGACTATAGTCGCTTAATAGTTCAGGACTGAAATTTCCTACAGTTTTATACCTGAGCCTCCAATAATGAACTGGACTCCATATTAACTTGAACACATCTTTTATTATTTTAATCTTTCGGCCTCTTAACACACAGTATGACTGCAAAACAATCCCTGCTGTCCATTATAACCCAAATAAGGATGGGTTCACTGTTGAGTCCTCTCAGGGTTTCTTCCTATTACCCATCTCAGGGAGTTTTTCCTTGCCACTGTCGCCCTGAGCTTGTTCATCAGGGACAATAAGATCATTTTAATTCATACACATTTTCTCACACTTTTCATACTTATTTCCCTCGTTTTCTTTTTATTCTGTTAAACTGCTTTGAGCATGATTAAAAGCGCTATACAAATAAAATAAAATTGATCGGCAACTGATCTCAAATATGTTACTACAAAGAGAGCAACTAGTTTACATACATTTCCATACGATTAAGGCCACGGTAAGGTATTCCAAGCTAACTTAATTGATATACTTAAGTATATTTGAAAGCACATTTCAAATGTACAGGATTTGTGTACACCTAATAACCTCAATGCACAAAGCATTGTAAACTTAGCTCTTCAGTTTCATTTAGTCATTGAAATACATGAAAAGCAGAACGATCAAAAAGGTGAGATGTACTCACGGGCAAGTTTTTATTTACATTCATGATTTAAATCAATATAAACACAAAACTATGGTCATGATTCTGGTTTTAGCATTAGCATAAAAAAACATAAAACACAGCCTCACAATTACAAGACAAAGAAACTGAAACAAAGGAAGTAAAACTAAGAAGCTTAAATAAGGATGGTAATTGAGTAGGTTATGTTTGGAACATTGAAGGTTTCAAATACTGCTAAAATATAACTTTGTAATAAAATGAATAGTTGTTAGTTAATAGACAATTTCAATAACACAGTGGTGTGTATGCATGTGTGTAGAGCTGTAGTTCAATTCAATTCAATTCAATTTTATTTGTATAGCGCTTTTAGCAATTTTCATTGCCGCAAAGCAGCTTTACATAGTCAAAAGAATTATTTAGGTTTGTATGAAATGTGAATTTGTATGAATCAAAATGGTCAGTTTGTCCCTGGTGAGCAAGCCGAGGGCGACAGTGGCAAGGAAAAACTCCCTGAGATGGTAAGAGGAAGAAACCTTGAGAGGAACCAGACTCAACAGGGAACCCATCCTCATTTGGGTGAAACAAAAGCAGTAAATGATCTGCATTTATACAGTGTGTAGGGTGGGAGGCAGTTCAGCTATAATAGCTGATGTTAATTGATGTTAATATGGAGTCCAGGTAGTTATTGAAGACCCAGGTAGACTTGTAAGAAGTTCCAGTCATGAACTATCGAACTGTCAAGTCCCCAGAGAAACAGTTGCCAACACCAGTCAAGGCCAGAACCATTTTCTAGGTAGAGAGAATCATTCCCAGACACCAGACGCATCCCAGAGAGACACACGGGGCATCCATGTGACGAGATCTTCAGCCAGAAGCGGGGCACCAGGATGGGTCAGACAGGTCCGGAGGGCAGAGGGAGTCTGGATCACTGGCAGCTCAGGAACGACATGTGTAGCTCGACAGAGAGAGAGAGAAAGAGTGAAAGGGGGGGACAGGAGGAGAGAGGAAAAAGAAAGAGGGGGGGAAAGAGAAGAAGAGGAGAGATGGCAGTTAGGTATGGTGAGTGAGGAAGACAGCATCCAAACATACCAGTTTACCATAATACTCTACGTCCATGAGTCCCCCAGATCTGCTCCTTTACCTATGGCAAATCTATTTATAAAAATGCTCGGCTAAATAAATAGGTTTTTAGCCTGGACTTAAACACTGAGACTGTGTCTGAGTCCCGAACACTATTTGGAAGACTATTCCATAACTTTGGGGCTTTGTAAGAAAAAGCTCTGCCCCCAGCTGTATTTTTCATAATACGCGGTACCGACAAGCAGCCTGCATCCTTTGATCGAAGTAGGCGTGGCGGATCGTAAGACACTAGCAGTTCGCTCAGGTACTGCGGCGCGAGACCATTTAATGCTTTATATGTCAAGAGTAGTATTTTAAAATCAATGCGAAATTTCACAGGGAGCCAATGGAGTGAAGATAAGATAGGGGTGATGTGCTCATATCTTCTGGTTCTGGTGAGGACTCTCGCTGCTGCATTTTGGACTAGCTGAAGCTTATTTATGCATCTAGCTGAACAACCAGACAGTAAGGCATTACAATAGTCCAACCTAGAGGTGATAAAAGCATGAACTAGTTTTTCTGCGTCGTTTAGCGACAATAAATTTCTTATTCTGGCAATATTTCTGAGGTGAAAGAATGCTATCCTGGTAATATTATCTACATGTGCTTCAAATGAAAGGCTGGAATCAATAATCACACCAAGGTCTTTCACTGTTGCATTTGATGGAACAGAAAGGCCATCTAAAGTTACGGTATGATCTAAAATTTTACTCCTAGCTGTATGCGGTCCTATGACTAGAACTTCTGTCTTATCCGGATTTAGCAGAAGGAAGTTAGTTAGCATCCAATTTCTTATGTCCTGCACACATTGCTCAATTTTAGTAAGCTGTTTTTTCTCATCAGGTTTTGCTGAGACATATAACTGTGTATCATCAGCATAACAATGAAAACTAATACCATGCTTACGGATTATGTTGCCCAGAGGAAGCATGTAAAGGGAAAAAAGCAGTGGACCTAAAACTGAACCCTGCGGAACGCCAAACTCCACTAGAGAACATGCAGAATAATCACCATTTAAGTCTACATACTGATAACGATGGGTCAGATAGGATCTGAGCCAGGAGAGGGCTGTACCCTTAATTCCCACTACATTTTCTAATCTGTGAAGAAGAATAGCGTGATCAACAGTGTCAAAAGCTGCACTGAGGTCAAGTAATACAAGCATAGTTACACAACCCTGATCAGAGGCCAATAGAATGTCATTTACTACTTTAACGAGCGCCGTCTCTGTACTGTGATGAGGCCTAAATCCTGACTGATACAGTTCATGTATGCCATTCCTATGTATATATGAGCATAGCTGCTCCGCTACTATCTTTTCCAGGATCTTAGAGATAAAGGGGAGGTTTGAAATTGGTCTGTAACTGGACAGCTGACAGGGGTCGAGGTCAGGTTTCTTAATTATTGGTTTGATAACTGCTAATTTAAAAGATTTTGGAACATATCCAATGCTGAGTGAAGAATTAATTATTCTCAACAGGGGTTCTATTATTGCTGGTACTATCTGTTTAAGAAAATGTGTAGTTCCCACCCTGGTCCTGAAGGATCCCCTGTCCTGCAAATTTTAGTGTTCTCTCTGTTCCCTCTTAGACACACATTGAATCAAAAAGAGCCGCTAAAGTTTAGGCCTGTCTTATCTCTGTGGTTAAAACCTCCACCCACATATATTTCCATGACACAAGTGCATGTGTGTGTGTGTGTGTGTGTGTGTGTGTGTGTGTGTGTGTGTGTGTGTGCATTGTGAGAAACAGGGTCTCAGGGTTGCTTTCCTGTTTTGATGCTCACACATTCACATTGTTTGTGGGTGTGTGTGTGGGTGAGAGATAAAGAGGAAGAAAACTACAACACCGTGTGAGATAACATTAATAAGACCTGAACAAATATGCTTTATACTAAGGGGATACGCTTAATAAAAATAATTACTGTATTATTATTATTAATAATATTTACCTAGGACAGTTGTATTAATTCACATATCATGAATATAATTGAAACAGCATTGCTCCACCCACTAACACCTTAGCCACTTTCTGAAACATACTCGCAATCCAACATGCTAAAATGCTCGCAATCAACAAACATTTAATAGCAATCACCTTACCAAGTGCTTACAACTACCTGAAATGTCATAGCAACCACTTAGCAAACCAATGCAAACCTACTAGGATACCATAGCCGTAACTTACAACACTATAGCAAAACAACTGGAAGAGAGAGAGAATACCATAGTAATATAATTGTAATACCATAGTTACCACTTAGCAGGAAGAGAAAGAGAGAGAGACGTTAAAGCTATAGTGAGCTAATACAAGCTTGATACTTACCTAAGATAAATACCTTTGTACTTTGACTGAAATGAAAATTGGAATAACACATTGCCACTTTCACTTAAGTTCACTTGTGTACTTCACTGCCAGTCACCTAGCAACCCCAAAGCCCAAGGCAATATAAACCTTTAACTTTATAAGACTTTAAAAGTTTTAACTTTATTCAGTTTCAGTCATAGAAATGCATGAAAAGGAGAACGATCAAGGGTGTGGAAGGTATTCACAGGCAAGGTTTTTTACAGGCATAATTTAAACCAATATAAATACAAAGCAATTCTTTTGATTCTATCATTTAGCATTAGCATTAGCAAATCCACAACATGACCCAAAGAATGTCACAATTGCACTACATAGAAAGAAAAACAGTACTCAAAAAAGGATGCTAATTGGGTAGACTCACGGCAGCTAAAGAGAATGAGGAACACACCTGAATACAAAACAAGAAGTGGGCTCTTAACTAAATGATACAAGAGGAAGTATCATAATAAAAGTCTTTAAAAAGTTTAAAAAAATAATAATAATAATAATAATAAATTTAAAATTGAGGCTTGGTGGCTGTAGCATGGCATAAGAGCCTAACACGACCTGGGCATGAGGGCCAAGTGGGAGCTTGACATTAGGATCATGACAAATTTCAGTCACACTGCCACTAGGCCATAACTGGGCATGGACACTGGACCGAAATTTTTAACCCAGCTTTGATCCAGAACTTGCCAATGGCATGGGGTCGGAACCAGGTGTGTGTGCCTGGCCAGAAATTTGGCAAAGGCTCTTTTTGGGGTCAGGGGTACAATTCCCTAGGCCTCTGGCAGGAATCTGACTGGGACAAAGCATTACTGAAGCTAGGACTGTTTCAGAGCATCACTGAAACTAACCACTGGCTTAGGTAGAGTTTTTCCACAGTTGGAGGTTTGGGCAGAGCAGGGCATTACTGGGACAGGGCATGGAATTGCTGAAACAGGGAAACCCATTGCTAGAGCATTAAAAGACATTGCTAGGACAGGGCAGTGAATTGCTGAAGTCAAGATATTGCAGAAACAGGTCATAGCTTTGATGGCAATCACAATGAGATGACAATAAAACAATGAGATGCCCTGGCATTGCTGGAACAGTGCACAGCATAGCTGGCACAGTAAAAGACATTGCAGACAGGGCATGGCATTGCTGGGACAGGGCATACCATCACTAGGGCAGGATATCTGCAGCCACCTTACTGACACCAACTGGTGACTTGGCTCGACCATAGCATAGCACTTCTGGGACAGGAATTGCTAAAACAGGAAATTACATTGCTGGAGCAGTAAAAAGTCATTGCTAGTACAGGGCAATAAATTGCTAGGAAATGGCAGTGAATTGCTTTTACAAATCAAAGACAGAACATGGAGGCCCATCAGCTAGATAGGCTAGCCTCATTTTGCGCCAACAAAAATGCAGCTTTGTGCGGCAAGACTTGGTGCAGTGGCTTGTGAGTTTACATCAACACGGAATGGTGCATGAACTCGACTAGTTTTTAATTATTGCTCATCACTGGTGGAGTTTGTGACTGTTGAATGTAGACTGTTTTATTTACCATGGGAATTCACCACCCTTTTCATTATCTGAGTTTACATTCCACCTGTCGCTAATGCTAAGGAAGCGCTATGGGAAATGTATGCAAAGATCAGTGAACTGCAGAACACACACCTGGATGTACTGTTTATTGTCACTGGAGATTTAAATTTTGCAACTATCCTCAATAAAATCAGTATGTGGACTTTGCAATGAGAGGGGAAAACATGCTGGACCCCCCCCACTTCACGGCAGTGGTGACATATTCCGCATGTGGCAGGGTATACAAGTTATCACCATCAACATGTCATCACCTAACTGTGACAGTGACAGCTCCCTTCTAGATGCACTAAACAGCTTTTACGCTCTGTTCAACATGCAGAACGATGTGATAGCAAGAAAGACCATCCTTCCTCCGAATTACCTGGTGCTGTATCTTACCACAGCTGATGTGGGAAAAACTCTAAGCAAAGTCAACCCACATAAAGCCAGATAATATCCCTGGCAGAGTGATCAGAGAATGTCCTGAACAGCTGGCAATTGTTTTCACTGAAATCTTCAACACTTTTTGAGCAGCAATGTGGTACAACCAGCTCTGTCCTTTCTTGTAGCTAGCCGTTGTGCTTGTACTGGGTTGTGCTGTTCACACTTCTGACTCATGACTGTGTAGCGACACACAGTTCGAACCACATCATCAAGTTTGCTGATGACATGACCATGGAGGGCATCATTAACAACAACAATGAGTCAGCATACAGAGAGGAGGTGGAGAGGCTAACAGACTGGTGTAAAGACAACAACCTGTCTCTAAACATCATTAAGACGGAAGGAGATGGCCCACTCTCCACTGAGCATGAATGGCTCCTCTGTGGAGATCATCGACAGCACCAAATTTTTGGATGTCCACCTGGATAAGAACCTAACCTGGCCCCTTAACACCAGCTCTCTTCACAAGAAAGCCCAACAGCGTCTTTTCTTCCTTAGAAGACTGAGGAAGGCCCAGCTTCCACCACCGATGCTCACCACCTTTTATAGAGGGGACTATCGAGAGCATTCTGAGCAGCTTCATCACTGTCTGGTTTGGGAATTATGCCATCTCAGACTGCAAGACCCTACAGCAGATAGTGAGAACAGCAGAGAAGATCATTAGGGTCTCTCTTCCCTCCATTAAAGACATCTACACCACACGCTGCATCCGCAAAGCCACCAACATTGTGGCTGATCAGACACAGCCCATATTAGGGGCACCATATTATGGCTAATCCTGTGCCTTGACGTCAACCCCCAAGCTGGGATATACAAAGAAACATCATCACTGTGCAATAATGTGTATGTAAAAAAATAAAGGTCTATTTTAACTATGATGACCTGGAGGGGCTGTAGATGTTTGGAGTGCTGTAGGCATTTGGCAGACACTCTTATCCAGAGCGACTTACATTTTTATCTCATTATCTGATGAGCAGTTGAGGGTTAAGGGCCTTGTTTAAGGGCCCAACAGAGGCAACTTGGTGGTTGTGGGGTTTGAACCTGGGATCTTTCGAACCATAGTCCAATGCCTTAACCACTGAGCTACCCCTGTCTCTAGGGGGCATGGTGAGCTTAGGGTCTGCAGGGGTTAGTTAGACCCCAGCAAACCCTGAACTTCAGCAGGAATTCCCTGTGGCTAACAATCGGAAATGGAATTTTTGTGTAGCCTTCTTACTGAGAAAAGCAGATGAAAAAAGCAGAGTTAAATGCTGGTATACAACTTCACTCTCCCACAGGGTTGCTTGTTACATCTAGATTGTAGACGTCTGGTTTTCTCTCAGGGCTTGTGGAGCAGGATGTACTTTAAGGCAGATTTATATTTACTCACATGATATGAATCAATATAAACATAAAAATATGTCTAGGACTGTGGCTGTTGGCATTATCATATAGCAAACTTAGAACATTAACCCATAGACCCAACATCTCACAATTACACAGTCTACGCATGCACTCAAAAAAAATTAAATGTGGCATTTGTTGGTCCAAAGAAAATAATTATGTTAATTAAAAAATTAATTAATTAAAATTCATTTGTGCATTAAAATTAAAAGAGTTTTGTTGACAGAATTAGAAAAGCTCAGTGTTGTGTTGCGGTGCTTTTGCAGTACCCCATTTTGACATAAAATCTGCACATGCGCAGTTGGAAAACACCACAGGAAGGAAGAAACCACAACAGTCGCTCCACAGCTCATTAAAATCTGCGCTATTTTTTGAAAATCAAAGACGGAGAAATGAGAACACGTTTTTCTCCTATGTGGACAGACAGGTGAGATTTTAACCTTTTATGTATTTATATTGAGGCTGAGACAACATTTGAATCATTACTCACTTGTAATAGTGTGTTGTGTCTATTTTACATAACTATATTATTGTCATGAGGTTGGCATATTCCTCATGTCTACTTTCACACTATGGTTAGATACATTTTTGTTTTTTACATTTATGTGATATTTTATATTTGTTGAAGTTTGTTATATATTACATCACACATAATTAAAGTTGCATATGACATTTAATTGCTAGTAAGGAATAAGGAAATAATTGATCTTTAAGGTGGTGTTGGGACATAGTTATTTGATATCTAATTTTATTATTCAAGCCTGATACCCCAAAAGCACATGGCAATAAGCATATTTGACTGACAGTAACTATTTAATGAAAGCTTGTTTGTTTGTTCATCTAACTTTTAAGTTTAGTAGTTTGTAGTTGCAGTTCATATTGACCTATTATCATTTGGTAACTCACATTTTTATTCTCCCTTACAAAGGGGTATGTCTTTAACGCCATGTCAGCTGATTAATTACTTGGAGTTCGTTATAATTCAAAATTCTTCTAGAATTCTTCTCTAGATTTTAAGTACTTTAGATGTAATTCAGGTTTGTTCATTTATAGTTAGTGTGTATGTTATCTGTGAGGGCTGGTAAAGGAAATGTATGAGGATGTCCTGTTAAAAATGCATCATTGCATAATTTGTCTCTCTCGCTCTCTTTTTTTTATTGTATCAGGTATCTGCGAATTTAGCAGGATTTATGCAAATTTATGGGTCAGCTTGATAGTTTCTTGATCAAGAACTCATCATTGACAGTCATTTTATCAACAGAAATAGTTGGACAATTGGCCCAAATGTAAAATTTATGAAGGGGAGTTTTAAAAACACAAGATTGAGAAAATAATGACTTTCTGCCCCGCTTATATATATATATGTATATCCCATGCAGTGCTTCTGATTTGAGACTATTTATTAATGGACACACTTTTGTGAAAGACAGAAGTGGGATAATTTGTGTAATACATAAATGTAACTTGTACAGTAAAAAGTACTAATTCTCATTTCATTTTGATTAGAGCATCACCATTTTTGAAAAAGCATGAATGCATCCTGAAAGCCTTAGTGGGCTACGTAAATGAAGATCCTTTAAACCTAGTGAAGGAGTACATGATGAATTTATAGCTTAAGCTATTTAATTTTTTTTTAAAACTCTTTGTATTTTTCTCTAAAAAACAGTTCCTGTTTTTACCCTTGATCTGTTGGTAATTGTTTTATTTTGGACTTGGCATTTTTAGGACGTTGAACATGATGAAGCCCCAATCTTGTTAATTTTAACACCACTTTTGGAATCTATGCCATCACATATGAAGGGGCAGATGTTGCAGACCTATATGAAGATGTTGATGTCATTATCAAAGGCATACTTGAAAACTTGAACAATGTGGCTAATGCATGTTCTATGATGTTTGGTCTAATTTATGCATTAAATCATTGCTTAACCCCAGGATCTAAGATATACTTTATGGTATACTTTATGATGCCAACAAGCTGTCAAACAAACTCTAGGTCTTAAAAAATAAACTCCTTGCACAGGCACTGTAACTTAATACAGGGCTAAGAGTGTTATGTGTGATATGTTTTTTCCATAATGTTGCACTGTTTGCTGCAACACATTTTTTTTCCAGTGCTGACCAGGTGATATCTTTAAAAATCTGTAATACATTTTGCTTTTAGATGTTAATCTTCATATAAATAGCTGCAATTTCTTTTGTTTTTAGATTTTTAGAAGGTATAGTTTACTAAAGAAAACTATTTTTTTCCAAGCATATTTTTGTAAATCATTTCATTTAAAGACAGAATGCTTTTATTTTACTTTTTTACTTGAAATATTATATTTGTAACTTCTTGTGATAAGTAAAGATAATTTATTGCTTTTTTTTTAAGTGAAGACAGTATTTAGATTTTGGCAAACGTTCTTGTTAGAAAAACATTGTAAAAATGTTACTTTGCTTTCAAATGTTAGTCTTCCTTTGAATAGCAAGTGTTAGCTGCTGTTTTAAGTTTAAAGAAGGTGCACTTTATACTGTTAAAGAAGGCTATTCATTTTTTGTAAATCCTTTTATCTAAAGGCTACATGCTTTTATTTAACTTTACACGTGTATTATTACTTTTATAGTACTAAAATTTGTAACTTATTGTAATGAGTTAAGATAACTATTATTTTGAAAAGTAAAGACAGAATGTTGATTTTGATAAACATTTTATCGTTGGAAAAATATTAAACACTAAAAATGTTTATTGTAAAACATTGTAACAATGTTATTAAATAAACTCAGTGAAACTGAAACTTTTTTTCTTTGGTCAAACATAATATTAATTTTAGAATAATTGAAATTAATTAACTAAATTGATTAATACAAAATCATGAATGTTATGTTGATTGAACTAAACAAAATCACATTAACTTTATGTAATTAACTTAGGTTCACTGAAATAAATATTCTTTCTTGAAGGCAACTTAACTCAGTTACGTGAAACCTGTTAACATAAGTCATGCCACCAATCTTTTTTTTTCAAGTATGCAAACATACTGTAAGGCAGTGCCATTTTTTTTAACTAACCCAATAACACAATATACTTAAGTGTTTTATGGTATAATAAAACATGTTTTATATTTTTTTACTTTTGAGAATAGTTTTTGCCATAAATACACTTTAAGCTATAAATTCATCATTCAAATAATCTGCCCATAAAATTATTAATGAAATCATGATTTATTTGCAAGATAAATCAGCAAGCATATAAATTGATCAAATAAAAATATCACTCTTCCTCAGCTACTCTCTCTCTCTCAATTCTGACCTCTGAATATGTGCTGAAGTCGGAATGCAGAACTCTCTTCTTACTTTCCTTCTTCAGCTTCTTGACGTCCAGTGATGCGTAACAAACCTCATCTCCTTCATCCTGCAGAGAATAAAAATATAAAAGCTGTATGTACTTTGTGCGCATTTCTAATTGTGTCTGTGTGTGTGTGTGTGTGTGTGTGTGTGTGTGTGTGTGTGTGTGTGTGTGTGTGCACGCACGCGCGTGTGTGTGTGTGTGTGTGTGTGTGGTGTACCACATCTCTTCTTTGATGCCGTCTCTTGTCAGTTCTTCTCTGATCAAGTTTGACTTTTGCTGTGGATGAAATGGATTTCAGTGTGAGACCCGAACACATCTTAAAAAAAAAGTTCTATTTAAAGGAAAATTGTATCTCTGTGTTAATAGCAAGAAACTAAACATTATAAATTTATATTTTACACAAAGCAGCTTTAATGATGAATCAGTGTTAGTGATGAGAGCGAGTGTGTGAGTACCTTTAGTGGTGTGTGTGCAGAGGCAGTACACACAGATGGAGGAGAGGAGTGAGGAGAGGAGAACACACACAGCACACACACTCAACACCAGCGTCCAGCTCACACTCTTCTCTGATACACATGGGGTTGGGGTGATTGGAAGGACGGTGAAACATGAAGGATCCATGTCTGACACACACACACACACACACACACACACACACACACACACACACACATACATAAAAGTAATTTAATAATATACAGGCATTACTGTGTCAGCAAGGTATCTTCATCATGTGACACAACACTAAAACCATGAGAAGAGACAAAAGATGATCTTACCTTGCAGAGAGAGCCATGTTGATCGCTTTCCATAATGATAGACATCTCTGTAGTATATGACACTGCTATAGATTTTAAGTTTTCTCTCACGCAGAGCGCAGTAGTACAGGCCCTGGTCCGGTTCTGTCACCTTCTTAATCTGCAGAAAGCTAGACTTGCTAGAGTTATTCAACATAAACGAGTAACGCGGAAGAGCACCGTGCACCATAAATGGAGGAGCAGTACTGGGAGCAAGCTGATTCTCATGAGAACAGTTTCTAAACCACACCACTTCTAATCCACTTTCCCAAACGCAGTCACAGGAGAGAGTGACGTCGTCTCCTCGTCTGATTCTCATCTCCACTTCTGCTCCAGAGATCCTCTTCTGACTGGAGAACACAACACCTGTAACACCACATCACACTTTACATTACACTGAGGAGGGTGTACAAACTTCTACACAAGCTGACAGTAAGTGTGAAGAGTTTATAAAGTGTGTAAAAGTGAAATGTGACTTACACACGAGAGCGATGAGAGCGACTCTTGATGTCTCCATCTCAGACACTGGTGCTGAGCGGCTCGTGCTGCTGAAGCTCTTTCATGTGCGCGTGTGTTCTTTAATCTGATTGGTCCACCTCAGTGGGACGTTTCTCTCTAACAGCTCATTGGTTGCGGTTTAACTGACAGTATATTTGTATATGTCCTTGTTCTCTGTACCCATATTAGGACTCAAACTTAAACACTTCAGTGGAACGTATCTCTTTTGCTCTACCACTGCTCATTGGTTGCGGTTAAACTGTGAAGTTGTACAGACACACATGAGACACACAAACATCTTGTTTATCGTTGCCCTTTGATGTGTGATCCCCAGTTGGTAAATGACAGTGGAGTTTGTTTTAACTGAGAGTTTTTATGCTTGTTGTCTATACTGTACCTGTGTTAAGATTTGACCTTCATAGTAAAACAATGAGCTGTTAGCTGATCCCAGTTCAGATTACTATAGAACTGACGCATGAAACTCCACATTATAAAGCTGTTCTTATATCAGTGATAAACACTTACAGGAAGTGGCATCACCTACATTAAACTGCAGGGCTTTTTATTGACATAGGTCAGTGGAAATGTGTGTGTGCACACACTGAGCTGTAAGTCCTCACTGTGGGTTTCCTGTTTGGCTGCATACGCATACTCAAGGTTTAGTGTGTGTGGGTGTACGTGGGTGTAAAAAGTAAAACTCTCATATGTTTTAAATTCATTATATTCAAGCTTTTCTTTTATTTTGATTATGGTGACATAGTAGTTAGCACTGTGGCCCTGCATCCCCAGGGTGAAGGATTTGAGTCCCGTCTTTGGTTTGTGTGACTTTTCACATGTTTGGTGGGTTTCCGCCGGGTACTCCGGTTTCCTCCCACAGTCCAAAGACATGTAGATTATTTTAACTGGTATTCCCAAATTGCCCTAGGGTTCTGCTCTCTCTTCCTCTCCCTGTCTTTCTGTCGAGCTACTGGGCTGCCAGTCAGCCAGACCCCCTCTGCCCTCTGGACCTGTCTGACTCGTCCTGGTGCCTTGCTTACTGGTTGGAGATCTCATCAAATGGATGCCCTGTGTGGTCTGCCAGGAGGTGTGTGGTGACTGGGGACGGTTCCACTTTTCCACATAGACGGTCCTGGCCTCAGCTGATGAAGACAGCTGTTCCCTGAGGACTCATAACTGTAGAAGCTCAATAGATTAGGACTGGAGTTTCCTACTGTTTACTTGTTGCTGTCGTCCTCGGCTTGCTCATCAGGGACAGTCTTATCATTTTGATTTAATCACATTTCATATAAACTTAAATAATTATTTTGATTGTGTAAAGCTGCTTTGCGACAATGTCAATTGTTAAAAGCACTATACAAATACAATTGCAATTGAATTGAATTGAATTAATCCGACTTGATGAGAGGGTGAGAGAGTGAAAGAGTGATTACCTCCTGCAAGTCATGAAAATATAAAATCTAGCATTCATTCGTACAGTATTAATACCATTAATCTCTTGGTCTAGTACAGGACATGCATGGGGAAAACTGCTGACGTGACAGTTGTCCGGAAGATTATCATCCACAGGACAGAAAGTCATCGCTGACAGTTCTCGGAGTGCTGGCATTGAAGCATTTTTATGGAAAGCTGAGAAAAGGTGCACAAGAAACAGGAATGACTGTAGACTTAAGAAGTTCAAGCAAAGCTGGTTCATGAACTTTGGAGGGCTTTACAAGAAGGGAAGTGAGGCTGGAGTCAGTGCATTAAGAGCCACCACACACAACGCCTTCAGGAAATGGGCTTCAACTGTTGCTTTCCTAGTACCAAGCCACTCCTGAACCAGAGACAACATCAGAGGCGTTTTACCTGGGATAAGGAGGGAAACAACTAGACCGCTCCTCAGTGGTCCAAAGCCATCTTTTTAGATGAAAGTAAGTTTTGCATTTCATCTGGAAATTAAGGTCCCAGGGTCCAAACTCAATGCAGCTGTCTCCCAGGAGATTTTAGAGCATTTCTCTTCGTTCTGCTGACAGACTTTATGAAGATGCTGATTTGCTTTTCCAACAGAACAGCACTTGCCCACACAGCCAAAACTGGTTTGCTGACGTGATATTATTGGGTTTGATTGGCCAGCCAACTCACTTGACCTAAACCCTATAGAGAATGTCTGGAATATTGTCAAGAGAAAGATGAGAAACACCCGACTTAACAATACAGACAAGCTGAGAGCTGCTATTAAAGCAAACTGGTCTTCAGTAATGCTTAGCAGTGCCACAGACTGATCGCGTCCAGTGATGCACTAATTCATGCTAAAGAAGCCTTGATCAAGTACTGAGTGAATAAATAGACATAATGTTTTAGATGTTTTTATGTATTATAAATAAGTTTTAGATTGATTTTACAAAATATTCTAATATGTTTATGAGCTGTAAATCTACAATCTGGAATGTATGAAAGTTTTACAAAAACTAGATTATCTAAAATTCAATTTAGAATTGTTTTTCTTCTTATTATCATTTTTTGTATTATTTATTTATTTGTTTGTTTATTAATATACCTGATAAATTATGCAATTTTAACACACTACTATAGCATAAAATCCGTTCCACTTTATGTAAACGCAATAAGTAAATAAATAAAATCAATAAATGCATTATCCAAGTCATTAATATAAACCTAAAACCAAAAACATGAAAGTAATCATCATTCGTTACCTTCTTTTGCTTTGTTTCCTCAATTTGTGTTCATGGTTTAGTGTTTGTGAAGCTGAGCTTGTTTTTTATGTCAGGGCGGGGCTTAGTAATCACTGGCCACAGAGCTACAGTCGTCTGAATGGACCAGAGTCAAATACGACCTTGTTGAAGAAAAACAACACGTTTCAGTGTGAGCAGTTACATCATAATTGTGTAATAACCGGTAACAAACTAAGATGTAATAAGTGGTTAAAAGAGGAGAATGTGGCTGAGAGGACAAAGAGAATTTTTGAAAAAGGCAGTTTTATTACCTCTTTATCCCTCTATCTCCTCTTTGAAAATGTAATTCCTAAATCAAATATTAAATTTGAATACATAAAAAACATGAAAATTAAAAAAATAAATAAATGCTCAAACTTGTGTGTAATAACTGGTCTATTACTATGTAATAAGCTATTAATTACATGTAATAAGCCTTTATCATTGTATTTTTGCTGTCACTTTTGGCTTCGATTACAGCACAATGTGTGGTTTCCAGTTCATGAAATCTTCATGCTCCCAGAATCACTCTCTCACACTCCGAATCCTGGAATATGTCCCACTCTATCAGGGAAGAACAGAAACTCTATAGATGTGATCCTCTGGTGGTTCAGTACATTCAGGTGGTCAGCTGACTTCATTTTATTGCCCCATAACGTTACTGAGTCTAGACCTGAACACCTGATCAACCCCAGATCATAACACTGTCTCCAGAGGCTTGTACAGTGGACACTATGCATGATGGGAGCATCGCTTCATGCGCTTCTCTTCTTACCCTGACACGTCAATCATTCTGGAATAGGCGCTCAGTCTGGACTCATCAGGTCACATGACCTGAGTATTAATAACAAGTGTTTTTTTTATGGACACACAGCTGTTTAGTCCCAATTCTGTGAGTTCTCATCACATTGTGAGTGTGTGGAAATGAGCTTAGTTTAGACATTAAACACAGCTCTGGTTTCTACTGTTGATTATACAACATCATCCAAGTGTTTAAGTGATCTCCATTCATGATTTTTTTAGACTAAATTTCTTCCACAGTGTTGATGGTTCTGATGAGTTCTTAAACCAGTTCCAGTAATGTTGAAAATCTTGAGAGCCTTCTGAAATGGTGACTCTTTGGGCCAGGCAGTGTATATATATATATATATATATATATATATATATATATATATATATATATATACAGTTAAACCTTGGATTGTGAGCATAATTCGTTCCAGAATCATGCTTAAATATCAAAGCACTTGCATATTAAAGCGAATTTCCCCCATAGGAAATGATGGAAACTCCGATAATTAGTTCCACATGACATTGCACTGTCGATAAATAGACTCATCTCCCAGACTGCTACAGACTTTTTAACCTTTTTAAACTTTACGTGCATGCACACACATGGTCACAATGGTTTAATTAACAGTACACGCATCAAGGATGTCCACAATCCCACAGCGCAAGAGAAAAAAGAACCATTGGCTCAGTTGTGATCACGTGACACTCGGCAGACAAAGCGCATTCGTACTACTTGAATATCAAGTCAACTCAAAATGGATTTATTTTTACGAAAACAAACATCGCCATGCTATTCAGTTACTTATTGAGTTATGACAAACGATGCCATTTAGATGAAGACCATCCTCCTGAATGCAGTAAGCACTTCTTTTCAGATGGCATTCTTCAATTCATTTAAATTACAAGGAGTGTACACACCGCTCTTCCGGTATCCCCATGCAGGAAGAAATCACACGATCAGGAGGCCTTGGGGCCAAGACACATCAACCTGAATTCTCAGCAAAATAGTCGCTGCATTGCTGTGATAAAATCACCTGTGTACTAACTGATCTAAAAATGTCCAACTCTCACTGGTCACCCTGTACATACTGTATGTTTTAGTACACACATATAGTCACACTGGACTATTAGCAAAAAACAGTGTTGTTGAACAAAAAAAAAAACATCCACAAGTCACTTTGATGTATAAGTCGCAATTCTTTTTTCTTTTCCTAAGAGACTTTTTAACTGAGAAACACTATACTGGAAACAGTTAGCTTTAAAGGTCCTACACATCATATTTTTCATTAAATGTTAATATGATCTTTAGGGTCCTAATGAAAAGTTTGTATTATACGTTAATTAAAAATTCAAACTTATTGTGTAAAAAAAACACTAATTTTACCTGGTAAAAACTAGCTCTGTTCTCAGCAACCTGTTTCAGTACATGCTAATTTAAATGCTCATGACCTCTGCTGAGCCCGCCTCCCCCCAGTTCTGTGGGGCATGTCTTCACAACACACTTGGGGTATAGCCACGGAAGTGTAGTCCAGTGCGAGCAATGCTTTGGACTGCATTACCCACAAAGCATTGCCCACAAGGCAGGATTATAGAGCCTGAGCCTGTTTTCTTCAGTCGTTTTTGGTTTGATTTAAGTACGGAACCTACGCGGAAGTTTGTAATATCGCTTGACAACGCAGAAATTAAAAGAATGGACATGCATCGACTCGATTTGTCTTTCTCATCACATGGGCATGAATTAACGGGCTGTTGCGCTGCCGCGAGCAACAACAACAAAAAGCGGAGAAAATTACCGAGAGAGATACGGACACTATGTGTTTACTGATGTGTTTACATGACTTCTTAATCTTCGACAGACATCATTATAAACCATCTAACGTAACAAAGGTAAGCATAATATAGTTTTCCGACTACGTACACAGTTTGCAACTAGACAGTCACCTTAATGCATTGTTTATTATAAACGGGCGATTAGGGATTATATAGAGACGGATGTACACAGAGAAGAAGCCATAACCATGTTCTATGAGAGTATAAGTTAACTTACACTCCGCATTCATCGTGATTATTAGAAAAGGCGATCTGCAAAGAGTCATAGTAAAATAAATCACACTCACCGAGCCTGGTGAAGATGAAGCAGGAACATGAAGCGGTAGTACAGATCCATTTTTTAGGAGCAGCTTCCTAGTAAAACCTGCTTTATATTGACCCGCGTTTATAAAGCAGTCTGGTGAAAAATGATTATCGCAAACATAAACGCATTTAGGTAAATCGGCGGAGACGTTAGCTTTAAAAACTAAATTCAGCCACTGCATCCTCAGTGGCTTAGATACCTAACTCTAGGTAGGTACCCTAGGTCACTAACCCTAGGTAGTGAATGACAACTGCTGTGTTCGCTATTACACCCAACAACTGTACACAACACTCGCTTAGGCGCCATTTTGCTCCAGCGGCGAAAAACAATGGCCGACAGCTTCTTCTCACTCGGGGCGGGTCTTTGCTAAAACACGAGTGTCAATCAACTTGTGTAGGAACAACCTCTTGTGGTGTGGCGTCACATGGCAAGGCATTTGAGATTGGCCTGATTTCAGAAGGGGCGTGTTATTGTAATAAATGAAAAGAAAACCACTGGGTGGCTTTTTATCATCGTAGAGTGGTTGTGTACGCATTTTCCTAACACACAGTTCAGTCCAAACAGCTTAAAAAAGTGCATGTAGGCCTGTATGACCCCTTTAAGTTTAAAGTTGATTATAAAGAACGTGCAGGCTAGACATATAGTCCAACTAGCAATAGTGTATTAAGAAAAAAGCTACCTCCTCATCTGCATCATTAAATCTGGTAAAAACTCTTCATCCTCCATGTCAATGTGAAACAACTCCTCTGTCAGGTGGTCATCAGATTCATCATCAGCATCAGGATGGTGTCAGCCGTCACTGAATTTCCATACAGTGTTGATCCATCTTACAAAGTTTTATTACACATCATCCTGATTGCAGTGAAGATGTGTTCTCCATCCACCAACTTTGTCTCCTACGGGTGACGTAACTTGGATTAATTTAGTCATCTCTCTAGGGATTACAGCACGTATGGAGTTGTAGTCCTTGATCTTCTGTTTGATTGGTGAAGTGATAAGTGCGGCTCGTACTTTCACTTTACAAAAGGCAGCATTTTTATCAAAAGGCCGATAAACACGTGTTGTACAGTATATACAACGTGACAGCGCTCAGTTACTGTAATCCCTCTTCTCACCTTTGATGTAGGTGTAAAGTTATCAAAACCGGTTTTGGTGAATTTGCAGAATTGAAGCCTTTAAAATGATTTAACAAGACCGAGCAAACGTCTCTGCCTAAAATGTATTTTGCCAGCAAAACATAGAATAAATAAAAATAAAATGTTCAATGGTACCAATCAAATCAGACTTAATAATTACTTTAAGTGTAATTTACTGAATTACTGAATATATTATGTTTTTATGTGTATCCAATATGTGATATATCCAATATTTTTGCAGATCGCATGCTGTCCATCACAAGAAGGATTTTGTGTGCTTTAAAGAATGCAGTGGGTACGGAAAGTATTCAGATCCCCTTAAATTTTTCACTCTTTGTTATATTGTAGCCATTTGCTAAAATCATTTAAGTAATTTTTTTTTTCAGACCCTTTGCTGTGACATTGGTATATTTAACTCAGGTGCTGTCTATTTCTTTTGATTATCCTTGTGATGATTATACTGATTAGACTTTATTAGGAAAGCCGCACACCTGTCTATATAAGACGTGTATATATCAGAGACAGAATTGTGGCAAGGCACAGATCTGGCCAAGGTTACAAAACATTTTCTGCTGCACTTAAGGTTTCTAAGAGCACAGTGGCCTCCATAATCCTTAAATGGAAGACGTTCCTAGAGCTGGCTGTCCGGCCAAACTGTGCTATCAGGGGAGAAGAGCCTTGGTGAAAGAGGTAAAGAAGAACCCAAAGATCACTGTGGCTGAGCTCCAGAGATGCAGTCGGGAGATGAGAAAAAGTTGTAGAAAGTCAACCATCACTGCAGCCCTTCACCAGTCGGGGCTTTATGGCAGAGTGGCCCAACAGAAGCCTCTCCTCAGTGCAAGACACATTGAAAAACACCTGAAGGACTCCAAGATGGTGAGAAATAAGATTCACTGGTCTGATGAGACCAAGATATAAATGTTTTACCTTTATTCTAAGCAAATAAGCAATGCTCATCACCTGTCCAATAAAGTCCCAACAGTGAAGCATGGTGGTGGCAGCATCATGCTGTGGGGGTGTTTTTCAGCTCAGAGGACAGGACGACTGGTTGAATGGATGTGGCCAAGTACAGGGATATCCTGGACGAAAACCTTCTCCATAGTGCTCAGGACCTCAGACTGGGCCGAAGGTTTACCTTCCAACAAGACAATGACCCTAAACACACAGCTAAAATAACGAAGGAGTGGCTTCACAACAACTCTGTGACTGTTCTTGAATGGCCCAGCCAAAGCCCTGACTTAAACCCAATTGAGCATCTCTGGAGAGACCTAAAAATGGCTGTCCACCAACGTTTACCATCCAATCTGACAGAACTGGAGAGGATCTGCAAGGAAGAATGGCAGAGGATCCCCAAATCCAGGTGTGAAAAACATTGTTGCATCTTTCCCAAAAAGACTCATGGCTGTATTAGATCAAAAAGGGTGCTTCTACTTAATACTGAGCAAAGGGTCTGAATACTTAGAGCCATGTGATATTTCAGTTTTTCTTTTTTGATAAATCTGCAAAAATGTCAACAATTCTGTGTTTTTCTGTCAGTATGGGGTGCTGTGTGTACATTGATGAGGGGAAAAAATAAATTAAATTTTTTAGCAAATGGCTGCAATATAACAAAGAGTGAAAAATTTATGGAGGTCTGAATACTTTCCGTATGCACTGTACATCAGGACATTTAGAATAGCGCTGTACTAGTCAAATATTCACTCCTTCATCTATCCACCCTTTCATGTTAATGGTCACAATACAGGATATAAATTCAGCTTTTGGTCTGAATTCAGCCTGTGTTCATGAAAATAAAAGTTATATGGACTTCATCCATGTTAATTACATGATCCTTTATCACACTGTGTGCAGTTATCTGCTTTTCAATAAATGGCTTGGAGGTCTGGTGGCAGCTTTTGACACATCGTGATCTGTTCAGTTGCACAGTTGAGCCAGCAGCTCGCTGTTCAAGGACCATTCTGAGGACTCGTTCCTCCAGTTCAGGCCACTCGGCCTTCTGCTTTGCACCAACGCTGACGAGTTTTTCAGTCACTCGACTGCTGTTTTTAGCTGCACATTTTATAATCTGCATTTTGAAGAACACTATATTGCCAAAAGTATTGCCTCCCCTGCCTTCACACGTTTATCCAATAACATCCAATTCTTAATCCATAATGTTTAACATGATGTTGGCCCCGCCCCCTTTGCAGCTGTAACAGCTTCAACTCTCCTGGAAAGGCTTTCCACAAGGCGTTTAAGGAACTTTTTTGACCATTCTTCCAGATATAATGGGATGATAATGAAGTTCATATGCATGTGAATATAGTGAATGCAGTATAGCTTTATTCTTAGCAGCATTCACAGTTAGTCACTTTTTTTTTTTTTTTTTAGTTATAATTAGTAGCATAATTGAGTCACACGTACCAACACCGCCATCTAGTGACAGAATTACAGTAAATTCACACACACAAAAAAGGTCACACAGCCAGCCAGGTGATTAAAAAAAACCTATTTATGTACAAATATAAAAATGTGTTTAAGGAAGTAGGTGAGATTATATATATATATATATATATATATATATAAGTATTTGGTTCTCTACAAAAGTATTAATTTATAGGGGTTGAATATTTACACAAGCAGTAAAATTTCTTTCATTTTTGAAAGAAAGCCTTGGAGACGTTCTGAGCCAGTCGTCTAGACATCACAGTCTGGCCCTTGTCAGTCACTCAGTTCCTTATACTTGCCAATTATTCCTGCTTCCAACACATCACCATTTTCATATCCCATTTGCCTTCATGTTTAACACCTTGTGACTTCCGAGATGCTTTTCTGCGCAGCGTGGTCATACAAGTTCCCACAGCCTTCCTTTCATTTCCCGATGTTCTCCTCT
Source organism: Clarias gariepinus (assembly GCF_024256425.1). Lineage (NCBI taxonomy): Eukaryota > Metazoa > Chordata > Actinopteri > Siluriformes > Clariidae > Clarias > Clarias gariepinus. The sequence continues at coordinate 2,226,004 of NC_071119.1, forward strand.
GCCCTCTCATCACCGATTCTTTTCCTCCCAGTTTTTTCCCCGCCGTCCTGTGTAAACTCTATTGTGAGGTTGTTATGTGTGAAAGTCTGCAGTTTGTGAGACAATTACACTATGCAGAGATAGATTTTTTTCATAATTCCTACATTCACATGGTTGATTAGATAGATATTAGACGACCAGTGTTGGTCCGTCGTCGACAGAACACCTTCATGAAATAAAATGAGCAAGAAATTAATTTTAATGGACATGAATTTGAAGATTGATATTTAAAGTTTTAAGTTTCTGTCCCTTTTCTGTTTCTTTAATATTAAATGTTGCTTTATTTCTGTAAAATGCACACATTCCAGTTTTCACCGCAGTGAGCATGAGTGCAATTTTCGCAGGAGATTATTATGCAGTATTTTTTTATTTTCTAGATATTAACAAAAATTTGTTGCATTTAAGATTTTACACTTTGATGTAAAATGCCTATGATCTCTTTATGTTATTATGCTAATTATACTAACATGACAATTTGACAATATAATAAACTCCAGGAGATGATGCGCACACTCTGGTCACTCTGGAGTTGAAGGAAAAACTCTGTGCTGTAAACTGATAAAAAAAAAAAATCCGGGCAAATAAAGACACCTGGAACAAGTTTTTGAGGGACAAAAGTAAAAATTAATGTTTTATTTGTTTCCTTAAAACCTTTAGTAACATTTAAATCCGAGCATTCAAGCATTTAAACTTGGGAAACATTAAAAACATAGGGAACATAGGGAAAGAGATAAAATAATTAAGATAATGCATTAAGGCTGAAATACGCCCTCTGGTGGAGGGGGAGCGAAAGGGCTCGCGACTCCTCTCTAAACAACGAATTTGTAAGAGGGTAACCTCAAATTAAAGAAGTGCCTTAAACCAGATGATTCTGATACTCTGATCTTCAATCTGTTTTTGGGGTGCAAAGTGCATAAAGAGGATAAGGAGGAGGACGAAGAGGAGACATTTCAGATAGAGAGAGAGAGAGAGAGAGAGAGAAGCATTCGAACCAATTTTAAAAGAGAAAAAAAATAATAATAAACACCATGTTGATGTCTGAAAGTTTCCAGTGTGATTCTGGGCTTTAAGAAGTGAACAGAAGAGTTCAACAGACCACTTAGTATTAACAGTGTTTCCTCTACACGAACCGTCGGATTACCTTCAGATAAATAAACAGAACAGAAAACGCTCACTCGGCTCGGGGTGCACTGGTGGACTAGGGTCGTGCTGAGTGATGTAATGACCGATCTGCTGTGAGTGACAGTCACACCAGTACAAAATGAAGCACGATGAGATAAATACGCTGCTGTAGTGTCAGGACGTGGAGATTAAAACCCGCAGGCTTCAGGCACTCTGGGCTCCGAGCGTTTCTGTAGAGAAATAAACAGAAATACACTCACTGTCAGAGAAAGACACGCGACTGGCTCTAAGTAACTGTGTAGAGTTAATCAAAGAGAGTGTGTGATGAGTTTTGTAGCGCTAAAAAAAAAAAAAAAGACAATGTGTAATGGAGTTGTGTAGAGTTACCAGGCTCTTTGAGAGCGTGCGCGTTGCCCACTAGTCCACTTGGTCCCTCGCTCGTGTTCAGGATCTCACTGCTCAGATTGTTGCTCCTCTGTTCCTCTAAGATCTGTTTACACAACTCCTCCTGAACACACACACAACCAAATGTATTTATTTATTTTATTTATTTATATATAAATGAGTGATGGTGATTATTTAGACAACTACACACACACACACCTCGCACATGACCGAAAGCTGCACTGGAAGATCTTCAACCTTGACGAAGTCCTCCTCATCAGATTTCTGACTGCCGTTTCCAGAACCGACATCCTGTGTTTATCACACACACACACACATATATACTACAACCAAACTGTAAAATACAAGTAAAATGTAAACATAAGCCAGTCATTGTGTGTGTGTGTGTGTGTGTGTCTCCATACATCTGCGTTAATCAGAACAGGTGAGTCAGTCTGAGGGCTGGCCGTGATGGAGTCATGAGGACTCTCCTGTGAGGGCGGGGCGAGGGGGACAACAGACTTGTCTGTGCTCTGTGTGTCTCTTTGAGCTTGTGTGTCTGTGTCCGTGCCCGCAGCGTCTTTCTCCTCCTCCATCACCTCTACAGACTCCGACTTGGGGCTCTTCACTGTGTGTGTGTACAGAGAATAAAATAACATATAGATCAATTTACAGTATAAAATATTACACATAAAAACATAACATTACAAACAGTGTGAATAAAGAGAAAGTGCTGTGGGGGGAGGGGGGGGGAAATAAAAATAAAAATACACACACACCTTCAGTAGTTTCTGTGCTCTCCTGCTCTGACTTGGTCTCCTGCGCAGCTCCGTTCAGTGAAACGCTGTTAAACTGCAACATAAAGTTTCCCACTGTGAGTACATAACGCTCATAAACCAGACTCGGCTCTAACAGGAACCAACGGAACTTAAAATAAAAATAAACAGGAGTCTGAAAACGGGAATTATCACCGTGACAACAGAAAACCGCTCACAACGCTGAGATCTAAATTCTGATTTAAAAAACTTTGTAGGAGAACAAAACGAAATAAAAACACATATAAAGACTCCAGACATGCCACAATCCTCCATGTGGACGTGTTACAGGACATCATGCACATGTAACAATTCAAAACACACACACCTGTGAGTGTTCTGCGGTGTTGTCTGAAGCCTGTAGTGACGTCTGCACCTCCACAGATCCAGCCTCAAAGTCCTCGACCTCATCATCATCGTTCTCATCCTCACCGCTGCCGTAATTATTCAACGCCTGAGTCTCCGCTTTAGACAAGCCTTCACACACACACACACACACACACACACACACACACACACACAAACGACATAACATAAGTTTTTTAAATTACCACTTAAGATTATGAGCAACTGTTAAATTAAAATATTTTGATCAAAGTTTTTAGAGCAAAGATAAAAGATGATGTTACAGCCATCACAAACATTAAACATGAAACAGATATATTAAATCTGATTATATATAGATATTAATTTTTTGCTACTTCATCCGATTAAGCATCATCTGATTAATAATTCAGTCAAGCCAAATGTTTTTACCTGTAAAGTGTTTTATTTTTATTGTTTAAGCCAATTTACTCTAAATAAAAAGAAGTTTACATCTTTAAATGTAATTTTATCTAAATCTAATCATTTTCATTTTTAAAAAAACCTTCAATATTTAAATCTTTACATTACAATAAAAAAAATCTAAAAAAGAAATATAATTTACTCTAAATCTAACAAGAACCTAAAAAGAACTAAAACTAATCTAAAAATATGTTAAGTCTTAAAAAAAATCTTTCAAACTTTTACATTTAAAAAAATCTAATCAAATTTAAAAAGTATTTAAAAAATCTTTAAATAAAAATTGTTATTGTAATAATTATTGTTTAAAGCCAAGTTCAAAAACACTGTGTTGCATAAATCCAATAAGGTAGGATAAATAAAAGACATAATCTAATTCACTTTAATTAATTTCCTGTTAGTTAAACATACTGCAGTAGACGATAAACTCACTTATAGACAGTGGTAGTGTGTCTCCTTCCTCTTCATCTTCCTCCTCCTCTTCTTCCTCGGAGGCTTCCCTGCTCGGTTTCTCTTCCGTTCGCTCTCGCTCTCCCTCTCTCTCGATACAGAGACTCGCCCGCGCCTGCTCGGTCTCATCTCGGTCCTACAACATTAACACACAAGCTTTAAATAACAATACGTTTAAAATAAGAAGTGAAGCACCAGAGTTGAGCGTAAGCTTAGTTTTTATATAAAATAAATGTAACTCTACACAACTTACTTTATCTTCATCAAAATACGATGGCGAGAAGGTCTTTTCTCCTTCAGATTTCTTCCCCTAATGAAAAAAAAAACATTTAGAATGTTTATATTATAATAAAAATACAGAGATATATTTTTTAGTAATTAAAAAAAAAAAAAAAAAAAAAAGGAGATGACAAACATATTTTTAATAATTTACTTCCTGTTATGCTATTGAGGGAAAATAACACAAATTTTATATTTACTTATAGACACAGAAAACGCTGTAACTGTAACAAAGGTGTGTTTTGTCTCAATGCTCATTAAATCTTTGAGAGTAGCACACACACACACATATATCTCTATATCCATCTGCTGTACCTCTGTGGGGGGAGGGTGTTTAGTGGGCGTGGCCTGCGCGTGTCTCTTGGTGCGGTGCGCGCTCTGGTCGAGGTCCTGCATTATCCTGAAGAAGGCGAGCTCGTTAAAGAGGATCTCTGAGATCTCCACCAGCAGATCCTCACCGCAGTCCTGCAGCGTGCGGCCCACAAACTTACTCAGGGACTCCTGCACACACACACGAAAAAATGTTTAACATAATGTCTTTAATGGACTGAAGAGAATAGTCTGTGAGTGTGTGTCTGTGTGTGTGTGTGTGTGTGTGTGTGTGTGTGTGTGTGTACCTGCAGGATACCCCCGAGCTGTTTGTGGAAGAAGCGCATGAACTCTCGAGTGTCGTCATTTTGCTGAGTCAGCGTCAGCACCATGCGTCTCACTGACGTCAAGAGCTGCTGTGAACACACCTCGCCCATGTGCTCCTGCCACACACACACACACACACACACGTTTAATAAAGCATTTACTTGATTACACTCTGTTTAGCTCTACAGGAAGTGACCTCACCTTCAGGAAGGGGATGACCTCAGTCATAATGGCTTTGATCTGTCTGTCCAGCGGCTGCGTGTCAATCTGAGGGCAACCTGCAACACACACACACACAAAATAAAGTCTTCCTCTCTTCAAATATCCTCAAGTGTGAGTCCAATTACTGAGTGTGTGTACAAACACTCGGTACCTTGGTTAAGCCCTGGATCATCACCAGCAGCACCAGCAGCAGCGGTAACAGCAGCGGTAACAGCAGAGAGCTCAGGATTAGAGACAGGGGGCGCTGTAGAGACAGCAGCAGGAGGAGGAGGAGGAGGTGGAGGGAGAGGAGGAGGAAGAGAAGGAAGCGGAGGAAGAGCAGGAGCAGGGGGAGAGAACCCAGCCTTTAGCTTCATACGCTCAAACTCCCGCATTCGCAGCAGAGCTTGATCTAAATGAATCACTGTGTTACCTACAGAGAGAGAGAGAGAGAGAGAGAGAGAGAGAGAGAGTAAAAGAAAAGGAGAAAGAAAAGAATGGGGAGTAAAACAAAAAAAAAATAGAAAGAATTTTGAGATTTGAATCTTTACAGAGGAGCAAGACGCCACAAATGAAGCTTAGCCGTTCACAACCCAGGAAAAGAAAACGAGTGAGGTGTGAGGGTTAAAGCCAAGCAGGGCAACCCAAAAAAAATAAGTAAATAAATAAATAATACACTGGCCATCCCACACACACACACACACACATGCACATATTAATTAATTATTTTTTTTTTTTAAACCCACACACTCCTGATCCAGTAACACCTCCTCTCCTTGACGCTGGTGTGTGTGTGTGTGTGTGTGTGTGTGTGTGTGTGTGTTTACCCAGGTCATCGCTGGCAAATGGCTCCAGGTTTGAGGACGTGGACAACAGGCTCTCGCTGTCCACCGAGTCTCCCTCCAGAGCTCTCGTCCTTCTAGAGCTGACCTTCACCCTCACGTCCTTCTCCGATACGTCCTGAATCACACCACACACACAGGAGCTCAGATAAAAGCGCAGATCATCACTGGTGTGTGTGTGTATAGGGGGGTGTGTGTGTATATTACATTGTCAGTAGTGACGAGACTCCCGCTGGGAGTGAGTTCAGACTGTGACCCCGGCTCCTCGGCCACGCTCTTCTCAGTCAGGTGTCTGGTCACGATATCCTACAGAACACAACGACAAAAATGTCACACAGCTTCCCAGACATGAACCGGCCTCTCCCTTTACGTGCCAATCATACACACACACGGACCTGCAGTGAGTAGAGCGCCCTCTGGCGAAGGTAGTCGGTGTTGAGCAGCTGCAGCTCGTGGAAGAGCTCGATGAGGAAATGAGGACGAGACTCGTTCTGTGAGATCAGTGTGGCGACTTCAGAGTAGATCGTCTCCCTCAGAGCCTCGAACAGGGAGAAGTCACTGCTGCCATCTACACACACACACACACACACACACACACACACACACACACACACACACACAGAGTTAACCATCTCATGTTGCTAAAGGAAAACAAATAAGGACAAAAAGAAATTAACCGAGATAGAGCTATTAGATTTGGCTTGTTTGACGTGAAAGGGGCGTGGCTTCTGGGCCTGTCAGGTGAGTGAACGCGGCATGGTTTCTATACCCGGCAGTCTCAGTGAAGGGGGCGTGGCTTCTAGGCCTGTCCGATAAGTGAAGGAAGTGTGGCTTCTGTGCCTGGCACGTCACCGGAGGGGGCGTGGCTTATGTGCCCGTCGTGTCAGTGGAGGGGGCGTGGCTTCCATAACCGGCAGGTTCAGTGAAGGGGGCGTGGTATCTGTGGCTGTCAAGTCAGTGGAGAGGTGTGGCTTCTGGGCCTGTCAGATAAGTGAATGAGGCGTGGCTTATGTGCCTGTCAGTCTTAGTGGAGGGGTGTGGCTTCTGTGCCTGTCCATCTTAGTGGAGGGGGCGTGGCCTCTGTGCCTGTCAGTCTTAGTGGAGGGGGCATGGCCTTTGTGCCTGTCAGTCTCAGTGGAGGGGGCGTGGCCTCTGTTTGTTATGCTCAGTGAAGAACGTGTGGTCTAACTCTGAAAACTAAACTGCCTATCACTGCCTCATACTGTGGAGAAGTGAATGAAAATGTTTTTTTAAATGATGTTAAGTGCCTGTTAAACGCCACACTGTGTTAACAAAGAGCTGATAGCAGAAAGCAGGGTTTAGTGTTTTACCTGGAGCTTCGGTGCATGCGATTTGGTTAGAGAGAAACGGGGTTCTCCATGCATATGCTGTTGTGAGACAAATTAACAACCAAAAATGAAGCAGACACACTCAGACACAATGGAATAAAATTTAAATTAAAACAAAACGAAACTGAATTTGGATAAATTATTTTTTAAAAATAATAATAAAAAAAAAAAGGCAAAGGACAGTGCGTGTGTTATTTATATAAACTGTCAGTTTCACTCCCACTGGTGTGTACGAGATCAGCTGAAAGAGGAAAATGTGCAGTATGTAGACGGACCTGAGGAGATGTCGTTGTGTTTTTTGGTTTTGCTGTCCAGTTTCTCCTGCGTAAGCTTGTCCAGGAGGCTCTGGTCCGAATCTCGGGCTCTCGGCTGAGCCAAGTGTGCTCGCTCTCTCTCGCGCGCCTTTTCACGCTCGTGATTAGGCTCCGTGGCACTTGATACACTGTCACTGTCCAAACCTGCTGGGAGTCAATGAATCAAAAGGAAAAATACATAAAGGAACTTATATGAATCTAAAACAACTAATTAAAGGACCATTTAGTCCTGGTTCGACTCGAACACACTAGGTCGGAGTATTACATTAACTTTTGAGATTAATATGTTCATAGAAAATGAATGAGGTACACTACAAACCTTATGTTCAAAGCATAACAATTATTAAAGACTATATGCGTGTTTTATCAGTCCACCCACCAGCGGTGTTCTGGTTCTTGCCCCTCCTGCGACGGCTCTTTGGTGTCTTGTCTCTAGAGGCGAGGCTGGCCTGAGCCGAGGCCTTGCACCCCGGTCTGAAGCTCTTGGTGACAGTGGACGGGTCGACAGGGTCAGGCACGCTGCTTAGGGATTCATGGGAGTCCAAATGTGCACGTTTACTGCTCGGCCCGTACCATGTCCCGTTCAGAGAGGAGTTCAGCGAGGAGGAGTTTTTAGAATCATCCTGAGAGCTGAGACAGAATAGTGACATAAGTAGATAATGCATTTTTTTTTTCAATTAAGGAAGTCCCCGACTTACGAACGAGTTACGTCTGTAAGTCGGATTTGTTTTCAAGTCCGACAAACCGAATCTTGTATGTCTTTGACACGAATGTACAATATAAAGCATACCTATGCACTTGACTAAATCTCTGTCCCCTTTTTTAACACCACGCTTAAAAATATGAATATTACACAGTGTTGTCTCTGTGTCTTCATCCGGATTATTCACCATCAGGACAGCTTGACAGGACAGACATTTTCTATAATCATGTGCTTAGACTAATTTATTACAACCAGTGAGACCCACTTATTTCAGTACGTGAATGTATAAAATGTCTGAAGTTTGGTATATTACATGAGTGTGTTTAATTGTAAATATTGGTATCTGGTGCAACTGCAGTGTCATTTTTCTTGTACAATACACCTGAGCTACTGCTGCGATTGAACCGGAAATAGAACCGCGGTCCGTTCACATCAGCGAAAATACTCATAGGGACTTACTGTGAAGTAAAGGAATATATCAGTACAACACTTACCGTGCGTGAGAGTTGTTGAGCGGCGTCCTCTGCAGCGGAGGCGGGAAGCTCATGTACTCGGTTTTAAGGGACATGTTGGGGTCGGGTTGTTGATCCGGGCTGGCCTGGGCTCCTGATGCCTGGGGGATCTCTGAACCCACTGATGGGAACATGGGAGAGAAATTAAAACCTGAATGAGGAACAAAAAAAAGGGGGGGATTGTGATTAACTTGTACCTTGCACTACTAAACCCACACCTGCACTGTTATAACAGATTATTATATTCAGTTACGTTTTGATTCAGTACTGACAGTGTGTGTGTGTGTGTGTGTGTGTGTGTGTGTGTGTGTGTGTGACTGACCTGCTGCAAGAGAGGAGAAGTTGTTCATGCCGAGCATGTTGGTCGGGGGAAAGGGCAGGAACGGTGGCGGGGAGACAGAGCCCTGCGCTACGTTCTGATGCTGCTGTTGCCCGGACGACGTCTGCTGATGCTGCTGTCGAAGGAGGTCGTTGAGAGTTTGCTTCAACCTGCACAAACCAGATCCATCCTTCAGACTGAAAGAGGCGTGGCCTTTGTGTGAAAAAGGTGTGTGTGTGTGTGTGTGTGTACCTGTTGACATTGTTCTGCTGCCATGCGAGTTGTGTGTAACACTGGTTGAGCTGGTGCATGATGAGCGGCACCTGGTGTGAGCCCGGGTTATTCGTCAGCGTGTTATACGGCACCGTTAACATCGACTGCAGCATGCACGAGAGAGTCTGCACACACACACACACACACACAGAGCTTACATTAAGCTGAAAAGGTTTTAAGATTTGGTTTAAGATTTAAAGTTTCCTCTTTAAGATTTTTTTCTCTGTGTGTGTGTGTGTGTGTGTGTGTGTGTGTGTGTGTGTGTGTGTGTGTACCTGCTGGTCCTGCAGCAGCATCTGACACATGGCCGTGCTGAAGTCTAGCTGTCTCTGCAGCTGCGCTGTCTGCTCCTGCCAGTGTGTGTCGGTGTGTGTGGGGTTCTCGGACGCAGACAGATCAGCAGCCCAGCGCAGGTTCTCCTGCCTCTTTGTCCCCCTGGGGGTGGGACGAGGACGAGATCTGGAGCAGCGTGGAGACGAGCGCTTTTTGCTATCGGTGAAGTGAGAGAAAGAGAGAGACAGATTATGTAACAAACACAGACAATACAGACCAACCAAAGACAATATTTGTCAAGTGTGTGTATGTGTGTGTGTGTGTACACACACAAACACACACCTGTCCCGGTTTTTCCCGCTGCTGCAGGGTTTCCTGTTAGAGTACGAGTGTGGCTCGTCTGTGGAGCTCGACTCTGCTCCCTCTTCCTCGTCCTCATCATCGTCCTCGTTTTCCCGCATGCTGCGCTCAGAAGGGAAATCTTCGTCGTTCTCATCCTCCTCACCCAGCGGGCACTGTGTGGAGCCGCCCCACGTCGCCATGGTCCTGATAAACATCCAGAAATTTAAAAATAAATAATTTATATTTATATATAATAAAACTGTAAAGTGGGCGTGTCTGTACATTAAAGATATTTACAGATAATGTAAAATGAGGAATAAAAACACATCAAAATGTTTTTTTTGGAATTTCTGTTTGTAAAAAACCTACTTTTTTTTAACCTACTACCCAGATTTTAATGGCGTTTTCAAAGGTGTATTTGGCCAAGCTAGAGGTAACATATAGGGCTTTGTTTCAAGAGAAAATAAATATGCTACTTTGAAATTTAATTGGAAAATGCCCTGATATCTTAAAAAAAAATAATAATAATTTCAAACCCCAACAGATCTTTTTTTTTTACGCACCTATGAATAGGCGATTAAAATTAATGCAAAGTCGTGGGCACAGCTAGTATTTAATACATTACTTTTAACAGTATTTAATAAATGACAAATTCAGGTCACACAGGGATAAAACCCAAACCCGACGATAAAAAAAAAAAAAAAAAGTGTTATTTTTATTTTGGTAAAAACATTTTTAAGCATTTTTATTTAAAAAAAGGTTTGGCTGAAAAGTGCCGTTATGTACAATGTTTTGATTTCTAGTTGGAGCTCTCCCTCTTTTCTTTTTTCTCCGAGTGTGTGAGTGTGTGTACCTGTCATCCTGAGAGAAGCTTTGTGTAGGGATCGTGTCACTCCTCCTCTGCTGCTCGGCCATCAGACTCTCCAGGTGTTTCCGTCTCTGCCTCAGATCTTCACGCAGGACCTGGTGTCTGCGCATCTCTGACCACAACTGAGGAACACACATGGGGAAAAAAATATTTATGTAAACATGGAATTCCTTCTTGTAAACTCTTAAGGGAAACTTACATTAAATCAGAACTGGCCAGAACAGCATGAAGAGTGGAGAAAGGCCCTTAATGTTACTTTTAAATGATTCATGATGTGTGTGTATATATATCTATATATATATATATATATATAGATATATATATTAGTGCTGTCAAAATTAGTGCGTTAACGCATGCGATTAATTTGAAATATTTAACGCATTAAAAAAAATTAACGCATTGCAGTTTTTTTTTATTTCCTGTTGTGGCCGACATGTGTTTAACGTGCAAAGAAGTATGGATAAGACCAATGAAGGACTTTTAGACGGAAAGTTTCAGTATAAAACCCTGCCGGATGGTTCTGTGGATAAAACAAAAGTAATCTGTACATTTTGCAAAGCCGAATTTAAATACCACAGAAGTAATTCGTCTTTGACATATCACTTAAAAGCAAAACACCCCACCGAAACAATCTCTACAGGGCCTCGCCAATGTAAATTGCATTGATTGTTTTGAAATTTAAATGACACAAATGGCACATACCTGTGTTTTTATTTCTGTAATAAATATGGCTTCAAGCCAACAGTTAATTTGGAGAATATTCATGGTTTATTGCAGGTATGTTGTTTACATGAGAAAATCTGTGTTACAAGTTAAACAAAAATTCCAATAAACAATCATATTTGAATTTAAATAGTTTCATTGTCTTGACATACATTATTGACATACAATTACATTAATTATTTACATTTATATATCCAAAAAGTTTCAGTCTTTTAATTGTGATTAATCGTGATTAATTGCAAAAAATTGTGCGATTAATTAGTTAATTTTTTTTAATCGATTGACAGCACTAATATATATATATATATATATATATATATATATATATATATATATATATACACACACACACACACACACACACACACACACAATACAGGTGTATCTTATCAAAATCGAGAACTCTGACTTTATGTTTCTGAGAAAGGAAGGGGGAGACACCTCGTTGTCGGTGATGGTGACGGGCGCGGGCTCTGTGGTGTGTTTGAGCACGGCCGTGTTGCTCTTGGTCGATGTGGACGGAACAGCGGCGGGAGTGGACGCTGCAGCAGGGATCTTTTTGGTCAGCATCACACCACTCGCTGCACTCGACACGGATGACTGAACACAAGACATGACACAACATCAGGAATTTTTTTTATTTTTTTATTTTTTTTTTTTAAAGGAGTGCATCCTGCAAGTTAATGAGGGAGGGATTGAGTCACCTGTAGATCAGGACACGCCCACTGCAGGTCCTGGATCTTTCCCTGGATCTCCATCAGCCTCTGTCTCTCCTCATGGAGCTGCTTCAGCTCCTGCTGCTGCTGCCTCAGCTTCTCCTCATACAGCTTCTCCCTGAGAGACACGCTTATTTACGTCTTTAAAAGACTTAAACGTGATTTGTTTACATAAAAAAAATAAAATAAAAATAAAAAAAAAAACACACACCTGGCTGAATCAGAGAGTGAGAGCTCTCTCTTGGCTTTGGGTGCCGTCGCTCTGGTGTTGTTAGGCTGCTGCTGCAGTCCTTCATCCTCGTTGGCTGCCGTGGTGTCCGTGTCATCACTCTGCACAATACAAACACGCTTTAAATTAAAAAAATTTTAAAAAACAATCCTTTAATTATTGTTACTTTTAACCACACGGACCTGAACCATGGCGACAAGCTCACGGAGCTGCTGCAGTTTTTGCTTGGCCGTCTGGAGACGATGGACTTTCTCAGCAAACTCTGCGTCGTCCGCGATGCTGCTACGTCGACTCGACGCCGAACCCGAGCTCTCTCTTCGACCACGCCTCATACGGTCCTCCCCCTCTGCGGCATCGTCGTCGTCGTCATCATCATCATCGTCATCGTCTTGAACCACATTTCCATGTTTATCTGTCGATACAGACAAATTATCATCATACTAGTAACGATAAACAGACAGAGATAATGAAAATGTTCGAGACAAACGGGCATTACGCTGACCCATGGCGGAGGAGACGTTGAGGCTGCGCAGGTTAGCGGCCGAGCGGTTGTTGACCTCGCACTGAGAGTTCAGCCGGCTGACTCGGTTGTTGGAGCTGCTGCAGGCATTTGTCAGGGTGTTCATATCCATCCAGTTGGATGTAGACTGAGGCTGAGCAGGGTTTCTAATTCACACACACACACACACACAGCGGTCTCTGTAAGATTATAAACCCATAACTTGCAGTAATTAATACAGAGTAATTTATGACGCACAAGTTCACCTGATGTTGGTAACGGGTTCTCGGTTCTCTTGCTCCGAATCGAAAATGGTCTCGAAGAGCGACCCGTCCTCCGTCTCGTCTTCCTCATCGTCGTTCACGTTCTCGTTCACCGTGTCCACCATCATGTCAGACGTCTGCTCGTAGTACTGCACCAGTTCTCTCAGCTCGTTCAGCCGCTTGTGCACCTCCTTCAGCTTCCTGCGAGTGGACGAGAGACAAAAATAATAAATAAAAAGCAAGTTCGTAAGTCGAATTTGTTCTTAAGTCAGGTACACCTTTAATACGAGTATGCAATATAAAACAGGCCAAGTTGTTTGACTTGTCTCTGTCCCCTTGCCCAACACTGCCATCATATGGCCAAAAACCATAACCGCGCCTATAAAAATTAGTCTATACTGTACGTATAAATAACACAGTTTATTATTTTCAGTACCGCAGTTTTTCAGCCGGATTTCCTCCATCGTCGTAAGATGAAGAATCCTGTCTTGCGACAGAAGCGGCGCCGTTCCCCTCTCGACTTGACGTCGAGGGACGCTCAGAAACACGCGGAGATGCACCCCGGCCTGGAAACAGACACACACAGACACACGTTAGAGAAAGAATGGTACAAACAATACATATACTGTGATTTCCTAGACGTTATCACATACACGAGGTGTTGTTTAGTGTCTGGTCCCGGAGCGAATGAAGCTCCTGCAGGATTTTGTCCATCGTCTGCTTCTTGTCCTGGAGCTCCTGCAGTTTGGTGAGCTTGGCGCTGGCAGGGGAGGCAGAAGCACCGGCAGCGGCTGCGCCAAGGGTTTGCTGCCCCCGAGGACTATGGGTAGAGCGAGATAGGGACACCTCTCGAGACAGGGACAGACTCTCAGCCTGACGCCGGTTATCAGGAACCGCCTGAGACTGAAGACGGACACGGACAAGGACAAAACACCGGGTTATGATCTGAACACTCACTGGAGCGAGAAACCGAAATGGAATTCAATTGTGCTGTTTGGTGAACTGAATGTTAACACTTTTAACACACAAGTATGCTTAAGATCAAAGGCAAAGAAAGAAAGAACAAACCGTTCTATTATTTAACCACTCGGTTATTTGCACAAAGAAGAGTCAGACCAATTATTCGCTTAAGGATTAGTCTTAGCAAATCATAAAATAAAAATAAAATAGAAAAAACTATACATTTAAACGTTCCTTATAATTTTTCATGTTAACAGAAGCTCTCTGTCTCACACATACGATAAGATACAGATTTTAAACTCGAGGAGAACAGAGTGGTCTCTGTGTGTGTGTACCTGAGAGTCATGCAACTGGTTGTGGAAGCGTCGTATGAGATCGTTGAGTTCATCATTGAGTTCTGAAGTGATGCTGACACCGGATACACTTCCTGTAGTCTCTGTTACAACTGAAACACACACACACATGCAGTGAGACACAGACGCACAGGCACTTTTGTCTTTTAGGTACATGCTGCATGTGTGTGTGTGTGTGTGTGTGTGTGTCTAACCGGTGTCGTCCATGGCGTGTTCGGCTCGGTTCTGCATAGTCAGCAGGGCGGCCTGGCGGTTCTGTAGCTCTCGTAGCTCCTCCTGCTGTTGCAGCATCTTCTGCAGGAGGTCGTGCTGCTTGCGCAGGTTCTCCAACTCCTCCTTCTGCTGCTGCTGACCGTCGACCCGGTAACACTAACGGCAAGGGAAGGAGGCGTGAAAACCACAACGCTGGACGAACAAGCGAAAAGCAACGGACGCGAGTTTACCGTAAAGATGCAACAAGCGCGCAAAAATAAACTTGATAAATAAAAAGATAAATAAAAAAAATAAAAAAACACACAAGCACCGAGTACAAGGACACACAGGCGTAGGGCGCAACAACACAAACCCACATCATCATCATTATCGAACAGCTGAGCACACGGAGACTGAGGAGGCGAGCGAGGGGGACAAGGGTGCATTGTGGGTACTCACGGTGGGGTCTGCGGCTTCTGGCCGAGGCTCTAGGTTCAAAGACGCGCTCTCGGCCATGGAGCCGGAACACACCGCCGAGTCCACCGTGGCACCTTCATCCTCCTCGTCCTCCTCCTCCTCGTTCTCTCTCGTCTGGAACACAGAGCGAGTTTAAAAAATAATAATAATAAAAGACTCCGTCGACACTTAAAATAAAGGTAATCCTAATGATTTAGAGATCAGTGTTGTACTGACGTAGTGCTCAGCCCTAAATGACTCTGGTCTCTGAGGGCAAAGTGAGGGTGAACAGCAAACGAAGAGAGAGAGAGAGAGAGTCCTACATACACCCTACCATATTTATCAAGCACACGAAAAAGCACAAAAAAGAAACCCTCTCTCTCTCTCTCTCTCTCTCTCTCACACACACACACACACACACACACAAAGCCTTTGCCTAAAACACTTAAACACAAGGTGAAACTATTCATCAAAAACAATCAAATCCATCAGATCAAAGCACTGAGCCTCAGAATGAACTAAAGTACAGAAGAAAAGAAAAAGACAATGGACCTGCGCTGACAATCGAAACGCAGTTTTAACCCTGTGCGTTCGTTCAACTTCTATTGTTTCCGTTGCTGCAAATTTTTTTCCGCCTAAATTATGGAATGAAACGCAGAACACTCTGACATTAGAAGCACTTCCCTCTCTAAATATTCTTTTAAATCTCTTTGAGTTTTGTGTGAAGGAAATATCTACATGTTTTGTGGATGTGTGTGTGTGTTGAGTTTTTTGTATCTTTTCAAAAGAGTTTAATGTGAAACTTAATGTGCTGCCATTTTGGCCAAAAGCTGCGCAGGATGAATAACAGAGAGGGAGGAGGGGGGGAGCAGTGAGATAAACAGAATTAAAGTCAGAGAGAGAAAGAAAGGAAGAGAATGTGTGTAAGAAAGTGAAACCCACACAGAAATCAGAGAAAGAACGAACGAGAGAGATACTGGGAGAAGCGGAAAGAGATAAAGAAAGATACAGAGATAAACAGAATGAGAGCGAGAGAAAGAGAGAGAGAGGAAAAAAGTGTGAGACAGCAAAACATGCACAGAAAGCAAGCGAAGCAGAGCGAGAAGAGAAAACCAGAAAGTGAAAGAAATAGAAGGAGAAACAGAATATAAGAAGCAAACGAGAGAGAGAAAGCGTTAGGGATGAGGATTTTATTGCACGCTATAGCTTATAGTCATAACGTTTCTCCTGCCGCATCCTAAACTTTTATTTCTCTCAAAAGATTAAACAAGACACACGCTCGACGCAAACCGCATAATTCACCAACACTTTAAAGTCGTATAAGCATGCATGATAGTAATCTGTCCGAAAAATAAGATTCACAACAATTCTAGAGCTGACTTATGATTTTGGAGCACACACACACTCACAACCAGTACTAACCAGCATCTTTTGCAAAAAGCGCAAGTAAGACTTCTCCTGCTCCTTCAGGTGTGTGATGAGGTGAGAGAGGCGCTCGACGTTAGCCGGAACGTCGTTTTTCTCCAGCAGGTCGTCCCTCATAGAGCTGGCTCTGCTGATGTACTCGCGGATCTGCACCAGCTTACTGACCACCTGCCACACACACACACACTTTACTGTCTGAGAGGGAAAAGAGGGAGGGAGTGAAGGAGGGAAAGAGAAAGAGAGAAAGAGAGAGAGAGAGAGAGAGGAGGATCTACAGGAGCTTAAAGAGAAACATGGATGCACACACTCCCTTTAGGGGGGGGGGGGGAGGTATAAGGAGCAGCAGTGGCGTATTTTTAAACTGTGGCCTAAATTCACTCCAGTGTTCATCTGTGCTCCAGTTTCTGACACAAGTAAACCTCCTTCTCACACTCGTACTCACACACACTCTTAATCTATGTTAATTACATAAAACTGAGTCCAGTTTACCTTTTAAATGTTTAACAACAAAACAGTAACACACACACGTATTATAAACCACCTCAGGTCACCCTCTGACACTCACCTGGCTGCTGTCAACACCCAGTTCTCCCGTTCTGTCCACCAGAGGGCCTCCTGAGGTTCTCTCTGCTCCGTGAGGCTCTTTAGCAGGCATGACGGGTGTGACGGGTGCAACGGGTACGACGGGCACTGGGGCAAACAGATCCTTCCCCGGGCTCTGCTTTTTGGCCTCTTTACCCCCTGTAGTGGTGGCCGGTGAAGCAGAAACAGAAGACTCTCTGCTCTTGTTAGTGTTGACGTGTAGCGGAAGGAAGGTGTTGAAGGGTTTCCGCGGCTCGGAGGAAAGCTGCCGCTGGTTGTTGGCTGCGGTCACGCGGCCCTGAGAGTCGCTTCCGATGCTCCTCTGTGCACGAGAATGAAGCGAGGTGTCAGCTTTTAAATCAAAGTTCTCACAAAACCATATCTCTAACTGAAATCGCTGTAATGCCTTGTCTGTGCTTTTCTGTGTTTTTTTATGCACAGAAGGAAAACGTTATTAACTGCTGGATATGAAATAATCTACAGTATATAGATTTTTTTAGACAGAAGAGGTTTGTGACCAATCAGATAAAGCCATTTTAATCACATGATCCTCTTGACGCTTTACATTGTATTTTCAACTCAAAGGCTTACAAAACTCGCTTTGTCGAACCTACGACTTACTTTTATAAACAGACTTTTTATTTAGGTTACATCAATAGTGTATCTAAGAAAAACTAATACAGAACTTTTTGAGAAACACCAAGGAACATATCTGAGCTTTAGACTTAATCCAAAATACGTATATGTCGCAAGCTGGTAACAGACTCTTATTTTAACTCGCCCATGCATCCTTAAACTGTATAACTGTCCTAAACGATTCTCTCTCCATGGCTCAGGTAAGGTGTGCGCCGTATACCTCGTCCAGGTCGGTGAAGTTGATGCGCTGCCGCAGCCGGTCGAGCTCGGCCTGATCGGGAACCGACATCTGTGTAGTGTACTTCACGTGAGGGAACGAGTGCGGTGTTCTCGCTCGCCTGCGCCCCGCCCCCGGAGTCGACTCCGGAGAGATGTCGTTGGTCAGGCGGCTCTCGGACACAGCCGAGAGCTTCTTCCTGTTCTTCTCTGATGACCGGTTCGCCTTCTTCTGCTGAACGCCCCAGTCCTGGAACAACAAACAAAAACACACAGGTTAATTAAAAATAAAGGTAAATATTCATTATAAAAGAACACGGTTTGGGGAAAATTAGAAATATCATATCATGCCAAGGGCCTTACAGTGGTTATTATTACATATATGTGTGTGTGTGTGGGAGTGAAAGAGCGAGAGACCATGTTATTGAGCCGGTCATCCAGGCTGCCGTTGCTGATGGTCCAGTTGTGCAGCTCTTGTTCGTCATCAAATGGAGCTCCACCTGTCGCCATTTTATCCCTTCAGTGCTTACTGCAAACCACACACACACACACACACACAGACAGGGTTAAACACCCCTCACATGGTTTCCAATCTTCTAACACAAACTGTACATTGTGTGTCTGACAGCGAAAGTGATCGAATAACACACAGTAACTTAACACCTGAAGCGCGCCGAGTTTACCTGCCAGGTGTACAACAAAATAAAACCCCTACGAGAGAAACACAGTTCTTGACCCTTAAAGACCTCCTTTTCTTTTTAGTTGGCATATATACAGTCTAAAATGCTATTTAAGACCAACCTTAGACCATCAGTGTGTACTAACTTTAACAATTTAAACTGCTCAAGTGTTTGGGCAAGATTACAATTCTGAATAAGTCTAAGTGATAATTAAATTGGAGCAATTTTGATCGATTCACACAAGTGTCAACATACTACAAACACTGTATTTTAAACACATGCCACTTGCTTGGGGAAGGGCAGGGGGCGTGCCTAGGCTTGACCATTAGCAGGTCATGCAAGGACAATAAAATCTGTGCTGCATAAACTTGTGGGCACTGGTGGCTTTTTTTAGGTTTTCACTCCTACCACAACAGATGCAGTGCTGTCTGCCAATGTGTGAACGATTAACAGCACCACCAGTAGGATCATAGGGGAACTGCGACTCCCTCAAACGAAAACATACAGTATATTAAGTTCAGCCTTATACGTCACATGTACATTATTGCACAGTGAAATCCATTATTCTTCGCACATCCCAGATTTTTTTGTTAATAGACTGGCGTCCGGGCGCAGGGTCATGCCCCTGGAGCAGAAAGGGTTAAGGGCCTTGCTCAAGGGCCCAACAGCAGCATACACGTATATATAAAGTTCACTTTATATATAAATAAAAAATGTATTTTAAACAGTCAATTTTACACTCTGTAAACATGAATTTCCACATGAAAGTATCAACTAGGCTCAGAAAGTTTCTGTCTGTCTGTCCGGACAGATTTTGTCACAGCATCATGCAAAACTGTCTGGACAGAATTTAATAAAACCTTTGCAGTACTTAGATATCTGCCTGAAGTTTAACCTACACCATAAGTAAAATCAAAATGTTGAGTAAAAGCGATGTTATGAACAGTTACTTTAAAATAAGCTACTAATGCACTACTTGCTCAATGTAAACAAACACCTGCACCATTAGATAGTATTTAGAAAAGCTACACTGAATCTTTTCAATGGAATTAGCAATTAACCTGAAATAATATCACTGATTACATTAAAGTTCATCAGATTATTTTTTAGCTTTTAATTTTTTAACTATTTCTACAAACTCTTTAATTGACAACGACGCATACTTACAATAGTATAAGTATAAATAAATAAATTAAATAAATAAATAAGTAATAAATAAATTGACCAAATACTTTAATACTAAATGTATTGCTATACCTTGAACATTAATAATAATTAATTTTATTAATTAATAAGTTTTAATGTATTTTTATTAATTAATTAATATTATTGAAATATAGATAAACATTCAATATTATATGATTTACACTTTAACAAACTTTTGTATAATTACCTTAAATTTAACGCTGATGAGGAAGGTTAGGATTTTTTTTTTTTTTTTTTCTGAAGTAAAAGTAAAACTAAATCCGAGAGAAGACGGCAGTGAGATGATCCGTGATGGAGACTCTGAGGTAACTCTGAGGAGAAAGTGCCGCCTCACAGGATCATTTTCCCGGGTCAAACTCTCACCACTCCCCCCTCTATCTCCTCAGCTTATTTGTTGCTTTTTGTTTTAGCTTCGACTCGTAAACCGCTGTTTCCTCGGAGGTAACTAAAAACAAACTACAACAATAATAAAAGGAAAGAAAGAAACAAATCCCTCCCATCTCTCTTTCCTTTCCACCTCAGGACGTTTTAGCTTCTGATGCTAACACCTTTTCGTTTTTTTTTTTTTACCTCAGCGTTTACTATATAGCGTGCGCGCGCAGGCAGGAAGCAACAGATGGCGCGAGCCCCCGTCGCCATGGCAACCTCGTGCACCCCGCGAAAATATACTGTATAGAGAGCTGTCGCACGTGCGGCTGAACGGGAACAAGAAATGCATTTGATACTTGTTTATTTAAAGTGTGTATCTTACTATAAGTCACACACAATATGAATTTTTTTTTTGTTTTAATTATCAATTAATGATGAATAAAACAAGTCTCTTTTATTGTAATGCAGATACAGGAAGTAATGCATTCTAAGACTAATTTAACATTCCTTCACTACGGAATAAAAGTTAGCATTTCTTGGTAACCAGCAAATCTAATTTAAAATCGACAAATTTAAAAAGTTTATGTAGTTCTTATACCCCCCGACATAACTAGGAGCTCATAAAACTAAAAAAAAACAAAAACAAAAATGACACCAGAAATAGCTTAAAGAGCAAAGTCACTGGTCACAATCCAAATCCGTACTCGTTCCCTACGCACACGCACTTCATCGCAGCGTAATCCAGCGCGACTTCGCTCCCTACCTAGCGCACTCCGTCGCCATTTAGGACGCAGCATTGACTTCTTACCGAAAGCAGCACTATGACGCTCAGATTACAAGACTATTATAAGAATATCACATTACCTCTGAGTTCCCGTGCAGGCTCCGTCTGTAGTGTAGTGTATTCGGTGCCGAACGAGTCGTTTACAGGTTCACAGCACCGAATAATGTTGAAGAAATTCTCTAAAGAAGGAGCTTTGGTTTACTTGAGCGGCGGACTCTCAATGCGCCGCCATCTTTGTTTCTCCGCAGAGTGATACACAAACGCGCACTATGTCCCCGATCACAACACGTTTCGCCTGACAAAAATGATTCGGTCTTTGTAATAAAAAATGAATTAAAGTGTTTTCTGTGGAGAATCATTGATTTAATGCAGAATGTGAGGTTAAATCTGATGGAAATCAGGGCGCTAGTTCTTCGCGCGGAGTCAGAGAAGCCCAAGGTCAGGGTGTGAAGCGCCTCCATCAGGACATACACGGAGTTCTGGGAGATGCTGAGAGGAAAATGGGATTGTAGTCACCTTGTTATTCATGCAGCGAATAAATTAACACCTCTGGTACAAAATTAACACTTTAACACTTTATATCAGTATGCACAACATGACATTAATAGCTTCCCAACAGAAGAACAGGAGTTCTTAGGGCCAAATGTCGTACTGTGAAACGCATCGTGCCATAGGAAATAATGTAAATGCAGATAATCCGTTCCAGCCACCCCAAAATATTGCCAATACTACCAATTTACAACACTATAATCATATTTCTTTGCCTATGAAAACAATCAAAACATTTAGAGAAGACATGCAAATGAAGATGTAAAATATGAAATAAATGGACACGTAACCTTAATTCATAATTCCTCTTGGCACCGACTGCTTTAAAAACCAAACTGCTCTCTTTTCTTTTCTTGTTACCGTCCTTGCTAACATTCTTGGTACCCATGGTGCTATATCTTCACTAAATTTAGCACAAAAAAAAAACCACAAAAAATATATAAACTCACTTCACTTACCTTTCCACTGACGCAAACAAAGTTTAATTGGCTACAGAATGAGGCTACATATGAGGGGACAAACGTTTAGCAAAGGCGAAAATTTTTAAGGTGGGACACTCGTATGCTGAAGGAACCCCTGTATAGTACTTTACACTCACTCATCTTCTATACCGCTTTATCCTGTATTCAGGGTTGCGGGGACCTGAAGCCTATCCCAGGAGGCTTAGGGCACGAGGAAGGGTACACCCTCGACAGGGTGCCAATCCATCGCAGGGCACACACACATACACACACTCACACACTATGGGCAATTGGGGAACGCCAATCAGCAGGGGCCTCGTGTATCAACGCTGCGTACGCACAAAAACTTTGCTTACGCCAGTTTTCACGCTCACGGTCAGATTTACTAACAGTGAAATTAACGTAAGAATGTGCGTTCTTCCACGCCAACTTCATGTCTGGCGTACGTGTATTTCTTGTTTGTGTTTGTTTTATTTCCGTTGGTGACTCCTAGAGGCAATTATGGTAAATTGCACACTAAAATGTATCGCACCAACACATATGAAAAACATTGCTATTAATTTATAATTGATAAATGGGTTAATTAACACAATATTTTTCTACCAATTATGTGATTTTGAACATATAAAAGCATTTGCAAATGTATACAACCCTTAGTCTATAGCAATGGCAGTGTTGGCCTTATTAGAGGACATTGTCAATGGCCGAATCCGAAGGGACGCGTTTTTAGGGATCACAGTGATTTTCTGGCCCACGATGATGACTGGCTTATTAGCCGTTTTGGATTTCCAAGAGCTATCCTCTTGGAGCTCTGTGCTGAAGTCGGTCCAAATTTGGAAAGAGAGACAGCGAGGAGCCACGCATTACCCGTTCCCTTAATTAATAAATGTGCAAATAATATGTGATGCTTAAATGCGCCTAACAAATATTGTGGCAAGGTGGCCTGGGACAACCCATGATTCATTCATCCTCACAAACAGCATGGTTGGGATGAGGCTCCAGGAAGGCAGGGTGCGCGATGGTGGCTTCTTAGTGAGTGATGTATTTAAAGATATTATTCCAGCTAAGTTTTTTTTATTTTGTTATTAATTCCGGAGGACAAACTTGCAAATAACACAGTTTTTCTCCAGTCTACCTCCGATAGGAGCACCTCCAATTCACATTCTGTGAAGTTTCTCTTTTTGCTTGTTTTGCCATTGCTTTTTCGTTTGGTTTTGCCAAAGTGGAGTCATTACCATATTTATACGGAGGAGGAGGCAGGGAGGAGTTTTGCGCAATTTCACGTTAATTCGGATGTACAAAGAGAATATGCGTGGGATTCCGCGTACGCAATGTTTCATACATCAGATTTTTTTTACTGCGTACGCACATTTACAGTTTTGTCCGTACGCAATGTTTTAGTATGAATTCAATGCAAGTCTTTGTACATGAGGCCCTAGGTCTTTGGACTGTGGGAGAAAACCGGACTATCCGGAGGAAACCCACCAACCACGGGGAGAACATGCAAACTCCATGCACACAGAGATGGGAATCGAGTCTGGCCTGGAATTAAACCCAGACCCTGAAGGTGCAAGGCGACAGTGCTAACCGCCACACCACTATGCCGCCTACTTCATATTCCTCGGTTTCGAAAATAATCAAAATGGGGACAAGACACCTGAAGTCAAGGGACTGTTAACCTTTGAACGGAATGCGATGGTGAGCATGAATTTTATTCGGAAAAGTAAGGATATTACTGAGGAGACTGTTGCGCATAATGTGGACAGCGAGAATCACCAGAAAATAAGTCCTAGAGTGCATCAAGCCAAAGATCTCGCTGGAATCATCAGCCAAGATCAACAAGCAGGAATTGTTCTACTTTGGAAATGTGTGGAAGAAGGCAGTCATGCTGAGAATGTTTAGTGGAAGGAGTGCCCAAGACCTCAATGTTTCGATACTGTCAAATCTGATATTATGTGTAGAGCAGTGATCCACCAAACGACCAAAAATCAAACTCGATTGTGTGGATAATTGACTGACTCAATAGTTAATAGTCATGTTTTTAGGCCTGGAGTAATTTAGGGCATTGGTTCGAGTTGGGTTCTCCAACACGTCCACATATTTAACTTCTAGTATATTGAACATTTACTTCTATATGCATTAAAAGTGAATGATTGGAGAATCTAGACACACCATCTTGGGTCATTCTACTGGAATTTGGGTTTTGAAAATCCTCTGAAATATATTTATTTTGTTGCCCAGTTTGTTGGTGATCATATAAATTAGGTTGGAGGAGTACATCTAAATCCATTGGATGCATTTTGCAAACAACCCAAAATAACTGTTGAGTAGATTCCATGATATGCATAGCGAAAGTTGTTCAGCTTAATGAGATCTAAATATGTACAGTGTTTCATGTGCATATGTTCAAGTATGTATGAGCTATGCAGCAAAATCTCGTGTGAGGGCCCCGGGTGTGCCATGCTCGGGCATCCTAATAGCAGTAGATTCCAAACTGTGTGCTGATTTTCATGACTTTTTAAGCATGTTAAATCCCCCAAAAAGCTCCAGATACTCGAAAAGTGATAATAATCCTTAGAAAAACAGGAGGGCCCTCACACAGTACGGCGACATAGGGCTGATGTCATAGTGCTTGGGTCCTTAATACAGGTGCAAACAAGATGATCAAGACCAATCACCTTAGCCATTGTTACCTCATGTAGTCTTAAACACAGAAGCCATTTTGCAAACATTTGCCAAACATTTTTTTTTTTAAATTGTCATTGTTATGGGGTGGCACGGTGGCTTAGTGGTCAGTATTGTTGCCTTTCACCTTTAGGTTCCGGGTATGTGCCACAGGTGGAAGTGGAACTAAGAAAGTTATTAGCTTACTTTTTTGCCATAAGTTTAACGCATTGCCACGGCTGAACTGGTTGAGAAATTAAAAATCCCTTCAGAATTTTGCATTCTTAATGTCTTGGACACTGGCCCAGTTTGGGGGTTGATCATATAAGTATATCAAAATACATTTGGTGCATAATGCAAACAATGAAAAATGCACCCAATCTATAGTGAAAGTTGTTCAGCTCAATGAGATCTAAATGTGTGCTGGGTTTTACACGTATCCATGCAAGTGGAGTATGAGCTATGGAGCGAAATATCCTGTGAATGACTATTATAATGTTGATGTCAGTGAGCCAGAGCTTTTGTTCAGAGCGTTTCATCTTAGTGACCTCTGGCGCAGGAACGTTTTCAAATTGTCAAATGTAATTCAAAGTAAAACTCATTTTGTGCAACAGTAACACCAATAACATAATTTAGGGTAACTGATATTTATTTCATATTAACTATAATTGATTATTGTTTCACTATTTTAGTGTTTAACTTTTTTTATATAAGATATTGGTTATTGTAAATCTATTTTATTTCAGTTAAAAAATATTTTAAGATGAAAAGTATATGGTCCCATGTCCATGTATGATCAATCATAGTGACAAGACAAAAATTTTCTTGAACTTGCCCTTTTAAATAATATGCTACAAAAAATATTACTCATTAAATTAAGAATTTTTATTTCATTATTGACCATATACAAGTAATATGTCTGTTTTGGTCATTTAAAGTAGAATGACCCACTTGCTATACACATGCATACATAGTAAGAATATGTTTCCCTCGATTTGTTATCAATTTACTAATGAGACCCCCTGGGAGGAAACAATTCCTAACTTAAAATCCACTATCCAGACGAAAACCAATAGGAAAGCAAAACTGGGTCAGGGGTAGCTCAACGGCATTGGACTATGGTTGGAAGGTCCCAGGTTTCAAACCTTACAACCACCAAGTTGCCAGTGTTGGGCCGTTGGGCAAGGTCTTTACCCCTCAACTGCTCAGAGGTATGATGAGGTAAAAAAAAAAAAAAAGTAAGGCGTTCTGGACAAGGGGTGTCTGCCAAATGTAAATCTAAGTCCTGGACGTGTCAGGCATTAACTGACCTGTTATTTTAGGGTTCAGTGGTTAAGACATTGGACTATGGTTCGGAAGGTCCCACAACCACCAAGTTGTCCCTGTTGGGGCCTTGAGCAGGGCCTTTAACCCTAAAACTGCTCAGATATATAATGCGATTAAAATGTAAGTAGCTCTGGATAGGGACATAAATGTAAAGCTGGGAGAAGAAGAAGTTGGAGCTAAGTTAGGCTGTATTAAGATTTCCAGGGTTAAAACAAGCCCTGGCGTGAAACCCTCATGGGAAGAGAAAAAGAGGTGATCTGACAAACACCTGGCCTTCAGGTAGTCATTAGGAAGACAGGAATCACCTGGAGCCAAGTAGGAGCAAGGGTACAGGATAGAGTCTGGAATGCAACCCGTCAGGATGATGGGACACGTAAATGTAAAGTCAATCAGTTGCTTAGATTTTATGTTTTTAAAAGTTAATTATATACAACGATTTAAGAATGATATTAAGACACAGTAAGCAAGTCTTAAACATGACTTCATGGAAAATATTTTTGCAGACATCATACAAAACTCGTTTTTTCCTCCTCAGTCAGCGCTCAGTTTGATAAGAGTCAAAAATTTTACAATTTCATGAAATAATCAGGATTAGATTTCACTTCTCTTCCTTTTATTCTTTCAGCACTAATTTAAAAAAGTCTATCTTATATAAAATCACAACTGATATTTATTATTATTTGTGATTTATTCTGTCTCTTATAGTTATTTTTTAAATATTGAAAATATTTAGGATTTATTTAGTAAAGTTGTGATTTTATAGCAAATTAATAATGTTTAGTGGTTTAGATTATTCATAAAAAGGAAAAAAAATTTTAATAGCAATATTTGACCAGCAGATGTCGGTGTTTTCTAAAAGATTTTGATTTTTAACTGGATTTAAAAAATGACTAATAATCATTCAATTAAAAAAACAGTAATAGATTTTGTCATTAAAACAGTGTGTGCGGAAATTATGAAATAAAAAAAACTCACAATTTAACTACATATAGGTCATAATTTAAAGACTAATGAATGTACTGTACATTCAAATCTTATCAGTCGAAGAATGTCTATCATCTCCACGTTAATCCCTGCAGTCAGTGTTTAATGTGAATCCTCTTCAGAAGGGAATTATAGACTTTATATAGAATTATAGCGCTGAGGATTTTGCCTGAGAAATTGTAGGATATTACTTAAAATTTATGCCTTTAAGAAACATGATTACGTTTGTTTAGACTAATAGCAGAAGGCAAGCGGTTCTGTTCACGAGTGCACCTTGCTGAACGTTAAATAAAGTGACCCTGGAGTTCATTCAAAATCATTACATTACTACTTTGGTTTTGTTTAATTACTTTTAGAGGTTTACCAGCAGCTCCGCCCATGTACAGATCCTGATGCCTGAGTGCTATCAGTAATTGCGAATTGAGTGTGCAGTCAACTCCCTACCGCTCCTCACGCTGCTCCAATGTTTCGTCAGGCCTTACTTCTGCCTGTCGTTTGCGTGTTGCTGTTTAAGCTCTGATCCAGTGTTTTAGTAGGTATAAGCTCCATTTGAGGTACTCGTTGTACCTTAGATGACACGGCTATGACACTCTCAAAGTATGACATAAAGTTGATGATGACATAAAAGACACGCCAGTCATGGAACTACACTGAAACAGAATTTACTGTATATATTTTTCTTCTTCTTCTTCTTCTTCTTTTGTTATGTATATTTTATTAATGTATTAATAAGGATTTATAATAGGGCAGCACGATGGCATAATGGTTAGCATTGTAGCCTTCCACCACCAGTGTTGAGGGTTCTAGTCCTGCCGGTGCGTGTCTGAGTTTGTATGTTCTCCCAGTGCTTGTTTAGTTTTTTTCCGGGTAATCTGGTTTCCTCTCCTGCAATAGGCTCCAGACCTATTTTATTTATTTTTTTATTAACACAACATTAAACCAAACTTGACCATGTGTTTTATAAGAAAATTGCTGCCCCACCTGGACCAGAAATACGTACTGTGTTATTGGTAATGCACAGTTTTAACCACTAGATGTCAGGATTGCTCACCCAAAAATCACCCAGAAAGGAAACCTCATGAATAACAAACTCAGTGTTCAGGTTATGTTTAATGCATTAACTGAAATAAAATGCAAGGATGGTAAAAGTCATTGGGTTTGAGATAAAGGAGGCGTTTCCTTGTAACACTTCCCAGTTCAAGCCGTTAACGTGAAATAGTCTTAGTGAAAGGAAAATACATTCAGGAGCTTTAGGACAAGTCCAGATAGTTATTTGGATTTCTGTGCATGCAATATAGTTTAGAACATGGATCAGAACCTGGGATCATCGAAAGGAAATAGCATTCGTGATAATATCAGCAATATTCATATATGTCTGTTTTTAAATAATATATATACCAGGATTTTTTTTAGGAATTAGTCTCAGACTGAGTATAGTGAAATATCTCCAGTGTCAGGTGGTGGTTACGATTCAAGCATATTTAAGCTTCATCCTTTCACCTCAAGAATACAATGTCTTCCTACATTTTGAAAAAAAAAAGGTGAAATGCAAACTCCACGGTGGAACAAGGAGGAGAAAAGTCTATATACAAACCCTGAGGCGTGTTTCCTCCGTAAATAAAAAACGAATGAAACAAAATAAAAAGGAAAGAGAAGCGGCAGAGCAAGGCATGTTCCTCGGTCTGGAAGTGCGTCTGTGCAACATCGGCTCTGTCCCAAGAGCACGCTCTCGCCTGAACGTCGCCCATTTTAGGGGACAGAGAGGTGAGGTCTTTAAAAAAAATGTTTTAAAATGTCTATACGGGTTCTAGGTCAAAGGTCATCTAGGCGAAAGAGGGGAGCTGGGAAAGGAAGCCGAGTTTCTGGGCGAAAGGCCGTTGTGCAGTTTCCAGAGCAGCTCCTCGTTCTCCATCGAGAGCCTTTTGTTGGCTTTCGACTCTTTCTGCAGCGTCTGTTGAAGCATCGCCTGTTCTGTGGATAACTGCCTACAGAGGGAGCCAGAGAGAAGGAAAGAAAAGTCAAATGATTGGTGAGATCTAACATTAATAATATGGATCAATGGGTGGGGTGATGGGGGAATCTACGTAGTTGGATGTGGGATTGGTGGGATTTACAGGTGGAAGAATGAGGGTGTGAGATCTAATGGTAGAATGATGGGAAATCTATGGATAGGTGGAGGGATGGATAGGTGATTGGTGAGATCTACAGGTGAATGGAGGGGGTGGTTGGTGGCACCTATGGATGGATAGGATGGTGATTGAAGAGATCTAACAGCAGATGGATAAGGGATTGGTGGCACGTGT
Source organism: Clarias gariepinus (assembly GCF_024256425.1). Classification (NCBI taxonomy): domain Eukaryota; kingdom Metazoa; phylum Chordata; class Actinopteri; order Siluriformes; family Clariidae; genus Clarias; species Clarias gariepinus. The sequence goes on from NC_071119.1 coordinate 2,255,084, forward strand.
TGATGGATGGGGGGGTGGGCTAGTGATTGGTGGGGTCTACACATAAGGGATAAATAGGAGGGACCTAAGGGTGGGTGGGTGTTTGGTGGACTAGCAGGATCGATAGGTAGATGAATGAGGAAATGGTGAGATCTATGTGTAGATTTGTGAACGATTGAGGGTTACAAAGGCTGTAGGTAGATGGATAGGTATTGGTGGGTCTGTAGATGGATGGACAGAGTTTTAATGACATTAGTGCATGAATAGATGGTGGATGGGTGGGGTCTACAGAATAGTTTCTATAGGTGGAAGAATACCAGATTCTCAGGATCTACAGGTGTGTGTGTGTGTGTTTGTGGAGGGGAGAAGAAATTCTTACTCCTTTTTCCATCAAATCTGTGGAATTTTGTTTTCTTCAATGCTCAGCCTGCAATCACCTAAAACCTTCAACTCTGGAAGCCTAGAGTCCTTTAACTCTCCTGGCACAATACTCATCCCATCGCTAGTCAGTGATTAGCTTCGCTAAGCTGGATGCTAGGTTAGATTAACACAGCGCGAGTGCGTGAGTGTGTACCTGGACATTTCGGCGTGTTTGTCCATGCGGGCTTTGTAGTCCTCGTTCTCCTGTCGAAGCTTCGTTACAAACTCCTCCAGTTTCACGTTGGACTCGATCTGTGAACAAATGAACGAGGGATATTTATGCTTTAGGAGGACATGCCGTATACGTGTTTGGTGTGCGTGTGTGTGTGTGTGTGTGTGTAGGCTCACCAGCTTGTCCATCTGCATCAGTTTCTTGTCCTGCTGATGGAGCTGAGTGTTTTTTATATCTAACACGACCCTCAGACTCTCCAGCTCCTGCTCCAGGTACAACACGCGAGCGTCTCTCTGCAGAAAGAGCGGGAAATTAAACACCTGTAAAATTAAAACGTGTGTGTGTGTGTGCGTGTGTGTGTGTGTAGTGTACCTGGCTTTTTTCTGCGAGCTCTCTCCTTTTCTCCTCCGTCTCTCTCAGTCTCTCACTCAGAGCCTCGTTCTCCTCCGCAAGACTTGCGATTCTCTCCTGAACAACACGAACACAAACCGGGGATCAGGACACGAAGGGGAACAAATCATCTGTGTAAGTGTGTGTGTGTGTGTGTGTGTGTTGTCCGTACGTTGAGCGCAGCCTCAGTGATTTTGAGTGTGTTGTCCAGCTCCAGCTTGTCCCTCTCATGGCTCTTTTGCAGCTCTGCATCAACACAAAACACTGATTAACACAAGTACTGTCTCTCTCTCTCTCTCTCTCTCTCTTTCTCTCTCACACACACACACAACACAGGAAGAGACAGAAAGTGAGACACAACAAAGAGAGACACAGTCAGTCACAACACAGGGAGAGAGACGTACAGTTTCACATACACACGGCAGAGAGAGACACAAACAACATGGGGAAAGACATACAGTGAGACAACAGAGAGAGAGACACACAGTTTCACATAGTGACACAAAGAGACATAGTGAGACAACGGAGAGAGAGACACACACAGTGATACACACATCCGAGAGAGAGGGACACAGGGTGACACACACACATACACATCAGAGAAAGACAAAGACAACAAGGACACACACACACACACACACACACACTGACATAACAGAAAGAGACACTGTCTCACACACACACAAAAACACAGAGAGAGACAAAACAGAGACACACACAGAGAAGAGAGACACTCAGTGACGCAAATAACTACAACAGAGACACGGAGACAGACAGACACACACACACACACACACACACAGATCATTTACCTGCTAGCATGCTTTCATATCCTTGTCTTATCTCCTCTATGTGCCGGCTGTGTGCCACTTCCTGTTCCGTCCTCAGTACTTCCTGTTTGCTCTTTACCTCTTCCACCTGTAACACACACACACACACACAGGTCAGTAAAGAAGAAGCACGGTCAGCTCAGTGTGTGAGGTTTATAAACACACACACAGTGATATTAGACTGTAGTAGACGTGATGTTATCTTGTATAAGTGATTTGGCGCCACCTGCTGCCTCATGAGGGCGGTGCAGCGGTCGGCCTGCTCCTGGTACTGCTGGTGCACTCGGTCCCATTCGGCCGAGTAAAACTCGCGCAGTCGCTCCTCCAGCTGTGTGAGCTCGTCCTGGTGCTGCTGCTGCAGCGTCGACACCGCCGCGTCCAGCTGCGCACACACACTCGCCTTCTCACGCTCCAACCGCTCGCAACACACCACCGACTGGGCTGAAAGAGAGACAGAGAGAGAGAGAGATTTACATATATACATACGGCTTTACTGTATGTACACACACACACACACACACACGTGCACCACCAGGCAACGAGGTGTGTTCCTTACCTCAAAAGGTAGTGCATTCTTATCTCTCTCTTCACACACACACACACACACACACACACACACACATACACAATTGTAGAGGTATCCCGCCAAACGGCTGCAGGGAAAAATAACACAGCTGCAGCAGACGTTGTGCATGTGTGTGCGTGTTGGATGTGTGTGACTGATTTAAATGTGACATTTTGTTTTCAACATCACACACACACGCACACACACGCACACACACGCACACACGTAGTACTGTACTTCACTGCTTTGATTCATTCACAGACAAGAAATTGATGCCTTGTCAATCTTCTTTTCAATTGTAAAAACACTGTTTCTAGGCAACAGGAAATACGCTAGCTAATAACTACGCGTCTGGTTGTTCAGCTAGCTAGCTAGGAAGCACCTGTGAGGTCTTTCACACTGTACATACGTGCAATGTATGGGCGCGGAAAGACAGGAGAGGAACGCCAGGGATATGAGCAATGACCTCAGATCTGACTCCGCGAGATAGTAACAGCGCTTAGCATAGAGTGCTAAGTAAGCGGGTTCCTGCAGAGCGGGTCCTGACTACCCCGGGGCACTCAGTTATAATCCCGTGACCTGACCTGTGAGCCATGAGAACTATTCGCCATTTTAACACAGTCATGACTCTACAACATATCTATTAGCTATGAGGTGAAAGAAAGACCACCGGTAAATACGTTTGGTTTAAAGAGATTAGGTTAGAAACCGGTTAGGCTAACATGGTTTTTCACATTAGACAGGAGTGATTTGTATCGTGCCCAGGAACCATTTGGCAGACGCCCTTATACAGAGTGACTTATTTATCTAATTATGTATCTGAGCAGTTGAGGGTTGAGGGCCTCGCTCACGGGCTCAAGAGTGGTAACTTGGAAGCGCTGAGGTTTAAACCTGGGATCTTCTGATCAGTAGTCCAACGCCTTTACCACTATCGTACCTCCTCGCGACTCCACACTGGCCAGCGTTCACATTATTTTTGTTCTCTGTATTCTGGTTCACTTGAGTATTTCTACACTCCGATACAGCAGGTGGCGCTGTGCTAAATATAATTGATGTTTGGGGAAAATGTTAAGATACTGTATCGAGATCACTGGATACGACTGCGTAGGTCATCGTGTCCAAATGGCGATCAGTTACGTTTGGCTTCAATATCCGGTCCGATCCACGCCCGAGTGCGCTGTATCGCTCTCTGGACCTCCTCCCCAGCGGACTCGGGCGCGGTTCCCGAGCGCAGAACGACTTTCTTTAAGACTGCAAGGGAAGCTCAGCTTCCCCTATGATGTCACAAAATTAATTGTCAAATTATGTACTATTGTATTAACATTTTATTGACTAAATCTGCGTTAGAAAACGTTCATCTCAAAGACGAGTTCGTTCAGAATCAGTTAGGTATAGCAGGTCGGCTGACTTGATTTTCTTCTCATACATTCCGATAGTGTCACAGTGCATTTCCCGGTTGAAGCCCAGAGTCCATTGACTTCAATGCGGCTGCTTTTTTTTTTCAGTGCTTTGAAACTAGACGGTCATTGGATAAACGCTGCGGGCCTGCATGATGATTGGGGGAGCTGTTTAAAGGGCGGAACCCCTTTTTTGATTGACAGCATGTCTTAAGTATACATCAGCGCTACAGAGATTCAAGTTCAGTCCGATTGTCAGGTTATAGTACAAACTTTCGGGTGGCTCCCGCACTTCAATCCAACTAAAAAGTACTAAAAAGAAAACAAAACTCCGGCTTTATATCCCAGCTTACATCTCGCATTCGCGTTCAACTTCACACACACCGGACTGCATTACCCACAATGCATCTCCCGCACTGGACTACACTCCCGTAAACAGCTGTCGTAAATCAACCTCTCTCTCCCGCAACAACACGCTCTTTGTCGGCGGCGCCCGTGCGATCGACGCACTCATTCATATGAGTAGGAAAAAGATGCAATATTCGTCATTTTTTATACATTTGCGTACTGACTGGGCCGACCCACACTGGCCAGCGGCCCACAGGGAAAACTCCCGGTACTCCAGATCGAAGTGCTACGTTGAACTGCTGCACTCCGTATTGTTTGCTGGTGATATAAACCATTTTTGTTTATACAAATCATTCTTTAAATAATTTTAAAAAACATATTATAGCCTTCTTGACTTTGCTCAGTGTTTCAGCATTGTAAAGTTAGTTAATTCATATAATTAAAGTAGCTCGTGGAAGAGGAAGCTAGCCAGAATTTACGTACAAATAACATAATGAATTTTATGATGAAGTCCTAATATGAGCTTCCCCTGTTTCAAAAGCTAGCAGCCGCCACTGGTTCACACTGATCGAAATGAACCAGAGTTTGGGGTCGAGTGTTCTGGGAAATGATCGCAGGGCCGGAGTGTGAAAACGCCCTTAAATGCTTCTATAAAACATAAAAGTGTAAATCAGAAATCAAAGATTGTTTTGTCAATTAATAAAACTTTTTGCTTCTTCAGTCTCTGCAGAATTAGTAAACAAAAAATGCTTTAAAAACTATTTTATTGATTGAAATTGCTTGTTTGCATTTCCCAGCGTAACTGGGGTCAGAGTG